>NC_092100.1:27841068-28141068 GCF_045679555.1 Salvelinus alpinus
TGACTGTAGTATACTATAGTATTCACTGTAGTGTTTTTGCGGACATGACTGCAGTATACTATGGTATTCACTGTAGTGTTTGTAGACATTACTGTACTATACACTGTAGTGTTTTTGCAAATGTTACTGTAGTATACTATAGTATTCACTGTAGTATTTTTGCAGATATGACTGTAGTATACTATAGTATTCAATGTAGTGTTTTGCGGACATGACTGTAGTATACTGTAGTATTTACTCAAGTGTTTTAGCAGACTTTACTGTAGTATACTATAGTATTCGTTTTTGTGGACATAACTGTAGTAAAACTGTAGTATTCATTGTAAATCATAAGGAATAAGGTTTTGAAGTGTCTGAGATATAAAGCTCAGGAAATACATATTTTGGGGACACATTTAACACTTTCTTCATGGCACAAAATAACTTCCATTAATGTTTTTAACCAGTACTGGGTTACCTTCAGATAAGTCCCTTGATACTTGTGAGGATTATGTTCGGGAGAGCCTCCCCTTTCTATAGTGGGGTCATATTAGCTTGTTACCCAAACAGTTTGGATGCTACAGACCGAAGTTGGCACATTGGCGTTACAAACTTCAGATGAGTTCCATGGTTAATTAGATTAGCGCACAATCAACTTAAGGATTTTAAAGACAGTCACCTTATTGGAGGACGCTGCCAATAAACTGCCTGGACCTCAAACCAGCAAAGCCTCTCCAAACAAACCAAATGAAAACAAAAATGACATTTGATAATGAACATCTTCAATATTGTCACACATGAATAAACTAACTGATGGTCAAACTAAAATCATATGAACATTCAATACATTTTTATTTGTCACATGCTTTGTAAACAGGTGTAGACTAACAGTAAAAGTCTTACTTATGGGCCCTTCCCAAAAATGCAGAGAGATAAAAATAAAAATATTTTTAAAATAATAACACAAGCAATAAATAGAAAAATATTAACAAATAATAAATACATAATGAGGAACAATAACTTGACTATATAAACAGGCCACCATTACCGAGTGCCCTGTACGAGGTAATTGAGGTAGGTACAGTGCATTCTGAAAGTATTCAGACCCCTTCCCTTTTTCGACATTTTGTTACGTTACTGCCTTAATCTAAAATGGATTAAATAAATTAAATCATCATCAATCTACACACAATACCCCATAATGACAATTATTTTGCAATTTAAAAAATGTATATTAAAAAAAAAACTTATTCACATAAGTATTCATACCCTTTGCATACCCTTTGCTATGAGACTCGAAATTGAGCTCAGGTGCATCCTGTTTCCATTGATCATCCTTGAGATGTTTCCTCAAGGATGGAGCTCCACCCCTGTGGAGCTCCAGTGTTGATGATCGGCATGGCAGATGTGTTGCTACCTACCCTCACCATCTGGGGGCGGCCCGTCAGGAAGTCCAGGATCCAGTTGCAGAGGGAGGTGTTTAGTCCCAGGATCCTTAGCTTAGTGATGAGCTTTGAGGGTACTATGGTGTTGAATGCTGAGCTGCAGTCAATGAATAGCATCCTCACATAAGTGTTCCTTTTGTCCAGGTTGGAAAGGGCAGTGTGGAGTGCAATAGAGATTGCATCATCTGTGGATCTGTTTGGGCGGATTGGAGTGGGTCTAGGGTTTCTGGGATAATGGTGTTGATGTGAGCCATTACCAACCTTTCAAAGCACTTCATGGCTACGGAAGTGAGTATTACGGGTCTGTAGTCATTTAGGCGGGTTGCCTTAGTGTTCTTGGGCACAGGGACTATGGTGGTCTGCTTGAAACATGTTGGTATTACAGACTCAATCAGGGACATGTTGAAAATGTCAGTGAAGACACCTGCCAGTTGGTCAGCACATGCCCGGAGCACACATCCTGGTAATCTGTCTGGCCCCGCAGCCTTGTGTATGTTGACCTGTTTAAAGGTCTTACTCACGTCGGCTACGGAGAGCATGATCACACAGTCGTCCGGAACAACTGATGCTCTCATCCATGTCTCAGTGTTGCTTGCCTCGAAGTGAGCATAGAAGTGATTTAGCTCGTCTGGTAGGCTCGTGTCACTGGGCAGCTCACAGCTGTGCTTCCCTTTGTAGTCTGTAATGGTTTGCAAGCCCTGCCACATAAGACGAGCATCGGAGCCGGTGTAGTATGATTCAATCTTAGCCCTGTATTGACGCTTTGCCTGTTTGATAGTTCGTCGCAGGGCATAGCAGGATTTCTTGTAAGCTTCCGCAACATGCAACAATTTCAATGGTTTTACTGAGTTACAGTTCATATAAGAAAATCATTAAATTGAAATAAATTCATTAGGCCCTAATTTATGGATTTGGGCAGAGGTGCAGCAATGGGGTAGCCCAGGCAATCAGAATGAGTTTTTCCCCACAAAAGACAGAAATATTTATTACAGACAGAAATACTCCTCAGTCTGCGCTCCCTGAGGAACAGCTGAAATGTCTTGAGTCAATAACTATTCAACACTTTTGTTCGGGCAAACATAAATAAATTCAGGAGTAAAAATATGCTGAACAAGTCACATAATAATTTGCATGTACCTCACTCGGTTTTCAATAATAAATCAAATCAAATGTTATTTGTCATACGAGCCGAATACGGTGAAATGCTTACTTACAAGCCGTAATAGTGTTTAATATGATTTGGGAATGAACGGTGAAATGCTTACTTACAAGCCGTAATAGTGTTTAATATGATTTTGGAATGAGTACCTAATTTCTGTACCACACACATAAAATTATTTGTAAGGTCCCTCAGCTGAGCAGTGAATTTCAAACACAGATTCAACCACAAAGGCCAGGGAGGTTTTCCAATACCTCGCAAAGAAGGGCACCTATCGGTAGATGGGTATAAAAAAAAGCAGACATTGATTATTCCTTTGAGTATGGTGATGTTATTTATTACACTTTGGATGGTGTATCAATACACCCAGTCACTAAAAAGATACAGGCGTCCTTCCTAACTCAGTTGTCAGAGAGGAAGTAAAACGCTCAAAGATTTCACCATGAGGCCAGTGATGACTTTAAAACAGTTATAGAGTTTAAAGCCAATGACTTTGGAATGAGATATTCAATGAGCAGGTGGTCTTGTAGTGTATCTCTAACCGTCGCCACAGCGTGAGTTTTTTTATGCGCGTGATGTTAGAATTCACTATTTCAAAATGTGATTGTTACGCCTCCAACCAAGGCACGCTGCCTACTAATTATCTATTGGCTATATTTCAACTTTTCAAATTCAAATTATTTTCTAACAGTTTGAATTGAGGTGTGTTTCGTCTCCTCATTAATTCACAAAGAAGTTTCCCATTTCACTGTTGTGGACAATTTACATTTGAGACATTAAGACAAACTTCTCTCTTCGAAGAGAGCCCAAGCACTTCCCCAGTATTTCCCCAGATCAAGTATGCAGACATTTGCGCATCTCCAGTCAGAACAGAATTTTCACATACTTTCCCCCCAGGCACATTTTCCGGCTGGTGCTTGAATTGCCTTCATTGTTGTTTTCCTTACCAATAATAAAGTTGGACATGTCTGCGTTCCCATCAAAGTAAGTGCCTTATTATGCTATCATTATATTTTCTGTATATCGTGTTGTCGTTTCTACTGTAGCATACCGGATGGATGGATGGAGCATAATGTATTTACTGTTTTATTCACATGTTTTGAAGTTCTGGTGACAAAACATGCATTCCGATTCTTGCATAGATTGTAATAGACACATGATGGGTGTAAAATACTTTTTGTATGTTGTACTGATCATGATGAGCTAATGCTAAGCTAATTGTCAGCTATGTGTTGACATCATACAATGCGTTCTGGTTGTCACGTAAATGTCTGTCATACTAAATATGTTATAACAAAACAAGGTGAAGGGATGGTTGACTAGTTTTTCGAGTAATGTACATGTACAGTTGAAGTCGGATGTTTACATACACTTAGGTTGGAGTCATTACAACTTGTTTTTCAACCACTCTACAAATGTCTTGTAAACAAACTATAGTTTTGGCAAGTTGATTAGGACATCTACTTTGTGCATGACACAAGTAATTTTTCCAACAATTGTTTACAGACAGATTATTTCACTTATAATTCACTGTATCATAATTCCAGTGGGTCAGAAGTTTACATACACTGAGTTGATTGTGCCTTTAAACAGCTTGGAAAATTCCAGAAAGTAAGCTTCTGATAGGATAATTGGCATAATTTGAGTCAATTGGAGGTGTACCTGTGGATGTATTTCAAGGCCTACCTTCAAACTCAGTGCCTCTTTGCTTGACATCATGGGAAAATCAAAAGAAATCAGCCAAGACCTCAGAAAAAGAATTGTAGACCTCCACAAGTCTGGTTCATCCTTGGGAGCAATTTCCAAATGCCTGAAGGTACCACGTTCATCTGTACAAACAATAGTACGCAAGTATAAACACCATGGGACCACGCAGCCGTCATACCGCTCAGGAAGGAGACCCATTCTGTCTCCTAGAGATGAAAGTACTTTGGTGCAAAAAGTGCAAATCAATCCCAAAACAACAGCAAAGGACCTTGTGAAGATGCTGGAGGCAACAGGTACAAAAGTATCTATGTCCACAGTAAAACGAGTCCTATATCGACATAACCTGAAAGTCCGCTCAGCAGGAAGAAGCCACTGCTCCAAAACCACTATTAAAAAGCCAGACTACGGTTTGCAACTGCACATGGGGACAAAGATTGTACTTTTTGGAGAAATGTCCTCTGGTCTGATGGGGGGAAAAAAGAACTGTGTGGCCTTAATGACCCTCGTTATGTTTGGAGGATAAAGGGGGAGGCTTGCAAGCTGAAGAACACCATCCCAACCATGAAGCACGGGGGTGGCACCGTTTTGACGGTGTATTGCTGCAGGAGGGACTGGTGCACTTCACAAAATAGATGGCTTCATGATGAAGGAAAATTATGTGGATGGAAAATTGTGGATATATTGAAGCAACATCTCAAGACATCAGTCAGGAAGTTAAAGCTTGGCCGCAAATGGTTTTTCCAAATGGACAATGACCCCAAGCATACTTCCAAAGTTGTGGCAAAATGGCTTGAGGAAAACAAAGTCAAGGTATTTTCTACTGAAAAGTTGTGGGCAGAACTGAAAAGGCGTGTGCGTGCAAGGAGGCCTACAAACCTGACTCAGTTACACCAGCTCTGTTAGGAGGAAAGGGCCAAAATTCACACAACAACTGTGGGAAGCTTGTGGAAGGCTACCCAAAAACGTTTGACCTAAGTTAAACAATTTAAAGGCAATGCTGGCTTTACTCTAGTGAAGATTTTAAAAAGTAATGGGCCTAGACAGCTGCCCTATGGAATTCCTGATTCTACCTGGATTATGTTTGAGAGGCTCCCATTAAAGAACACCCTATGTTCTGTCAGACAGGTATATTTTTATCCACAATATAGCAGGGGGTGTGAAGCCATAACACATACGTTTTTCCAGCAACAGACTATGATCAAAAATGTCAAAAGCCACACTGAAGTCTAACAAAACTGCCCTCTCAATCTTTTTATCATCAATTTCTCTCAGCCAATCAATGGTCATTTTGTGTAAGTGCTGTGCTTGTTGAATGTCCTTCCCGATAAGCATGCTGAAGGTTTGTTATCAATTTCAAACACAATTTTTTACAAAAGTTTATAAAGACTTGGTAACAGGCTGATTGGTCGGCTATTTGAGCCAGTAAAGGGGGCTTTACTATTCTTAGGTAGCGGAATTACTTTAGCTTCCCTCCAACCCTGGGGACACACACTTTCTAGTAGGCTTAAATAGAAAATATGGCAAATAGGAGTGGCAATATCGTGCACTATTATCCTCAGTAATTTTCCATCCAAGTTGTCAGATCCCGATGGCTTGTCATTGTTGATAGACAACCATACTTTTTTCACCTCTTCCACACTCACTTTACAGAATTCAATATGACTATGCTTGTCTTTCATAATTTGGTCAGATATACTTGGATGTGTAGTGTCAGAATTTGTTGCTAGCATGTCATGCCTAAGTTTGCTAATCTTGCCAATGAAAAAAATCATTAAAGTAGTTGGCAATATCCGTGGGTTTTGTGATGAATGAGCCATCTGATTCAAAGAATGATTGAGCCGAGTTCCTTTTGCCTCATCCATCGCAACCATACCGTTTTTCAATTCCTCATCAATCCACAGGGATTTCACAGTTTTTACCTTCATTTTCTTAATAGGTGCATGCTTATTAGCTGCATGTGTCAAGTGCAGTGTCTGTTTGCTCCTCATTACACACAAACCACCAAATATTCTTTAATATCAACAACATAAGAATCCTTACAAAACTTTGTGTATGACCTCTTATACATATTAGGCCCAGCCTTTGGCACTTTGGTTTTCCTAGATATGGCTACTATATTGTGATCACTACATCCGATGGATCTGGATACTGCTTTCAAGCAAATGTCTGCAGCATTAGTAAAGATGTGATCAATACAAGTTGATGCTTTCATTCCTGTGCTGTTTGTAACTACCCTGGTAGGTTGACTGATAACCTGAACCAAGTTGCAGGCACTGGTTACAGTTTGAAGCGTTTTCTTGAGTGGGCAGCTTGATGAAAGCCAGTCAATATTTAAATCACCCAGAAAATATACTTCTCTGTTGATATCACGTACATCATCAAGCATTTCACACATCTTATCCAGATACTGACTGTTAGCACTTGGTTGTCTATAGCAGCTTCCCACAAGAATGGGCTTTAGGTGAGGCAGATGAACCTGTAGCCATATTACTTCAACTGTATTTAACATGAGATCCTATCTAATCTTTACAGGAAAGTGGTTCTGAATATAAACAGCAACACCTCCACCATTCACATTTCTATATTTTCTGTAAATATTATAACCTTGTATTGCTATCACTGTATCATCAAATATATTATCTAAGAGAGTTTCAGAGATTACTTATATTTATTGCTTTACTGGGAAGATTAGCAGAAGTAGATATGCTCATGTTTTTTTTAGTGCAGGGTGAGCTGCACACAGTGGACTTCCTCCTAGGGCTCAGCGCTAACAGTATAAATCTGGTTCATAGGCACATGATTACTGCATACAATAGCTGTAGGATCAGCAGAGGCATTCAGGACAGAGGGACATAAATTAGGTTACTCACATTGTGTCTACCAACACCCCTGGTGTAATGTACATTTGCTGAAGCATTATGACAACTCTGCGTCACAATGGTAGGGATTAGCTGAGCTGGGCTTGGGTCATTGATAAGTCATTGTCTCAACGCAGCCTTATAATGTTGTGAAAGGATCCAGGAACCCAAATGATTTTGGTGGATCCCATCCTCCTTTTAAAATGTGTTTTGTTTCCAAAAGGTAAAATTGAAATTGTCAACAAAAGTTACGCCTATTGAGCTGCAATAATCACATAGCCAGATGTGAAGAGAAAGAATCCTGCTAAAGCGTTCAATGCCACGATTCAGAGAGGGCACAGGGCCTGATACGATGGGTCTTTTGTTAGTGTCTAGCAGAGAGTTAACTTTGAGGATGGGGGGCAGCATTTTCACGTTTGGATTATTAGTAGATTTGGATAGAAAACACTCTGAAGTTTCTAAAACTGTTTGAATCATGTCTGAGTATAACAACTTATTTAGCAGGCGAAACCCCGAGGACAAACCATTCAGAATTTTTTTTGAGGTCACTCTCTTTTCAATGGGTTTTCATTGGGAACACAGATTTCTAATTGACCTTCTTGCAGTTCCTACCGCTTCCACTGGATGTCAACAGTCAGAAATTGTTTGAGTTTTTTTCCCCTTTGTGTAATGAAGAATTACGGCCATCTTGAACGAGGGTCACTGGAAGTGTACTGTTAGTTAGAGGCGCATGACCAGAAAGCTAGCTACAGTTTGTTTTAATCCTGTATTGAACACAGATCTTCCCGTCTTCAATTTTATCGATTATTTACGTTAAAAAATACCTAAAGTTGTATTACAAAAGTAGTTTGAAATGTTTTGGCAAAGTTTACAGGTAACTTTTGAGATATTTTGTAGTCACGTTTCACAAGTTGGAACCGGTGTCGACGGAATTAATCTAACAAAAGGACCATTTGTGATGTTTATGGGACATATTGGAGTGCCAACAACAGAAGCTCGTCAAAGGTAAGGCATGAATTATGTTTTTATTTCTGAGTTTTGTGTCGCGCCTGCAGGGTTGAAATATGCTTCTCTCTCTTTGTTTACTATGGTGCTAACTTGGATAATAGCATCGTTTGCTTTTGCCGAAAAGCCTATTTGAATTCTGACATGTTGGCTCGATTCACAACCAGTGTAGCTTTAATTTGGTATCGTTCATGTGTGATTTCATGAACGTTTGATTTTTATAGTAATTTATCTGAATTTGGCGCTCTGCATTTTCTCTGGCTTTTGGCCAAGTGAGACAGTAGCGTCCCGCATATCCCAGAGAAGTTAATCAGCTCTTTAAAATCCAGTTTCAACTGTTCAGAGCTGCCCTTCATAATGTCATTAAAACCCAATCTTCACTGGATTTGGAGAGCCCTTTTTGGATGGGCGAGAGGCAAGATAACTTGAGGCCATTGCTCCCGGCGCCTAGTGCAGGCCTCTGGCAGATGGAGAAGCCCCGCTTGATCCAGAGCAGGGACAGAAGGTTGCCGACATCAACTTCGAAATTGTAGTAGTAGGCACTGCGGCCGCAGACACACCCAGCGAAGAAAGCGCAGGAAGGCTCCAGGACGGCGAAACTATTAATTGTTTGTATCCGCTCCGGGCCTGTGTAGGCTGCTTTGCGGGAGGCCATTGTCTTTGGCTTCCACAGCTCGTGACATGCGACCATCATTGATTGCCTTGCTCCTCTTGCTGTGCACCTTTGACTCCACTATCAGATGGGGGAGCTCCGGGCAACACTGGCCAGTCGGATAATGACAAACGACAAGGCGGAGATAAATCCAACAAGTGCAAACGCTGTCCAGCCACCAGTTTCCTACGTAGGCTGGTGACCTGCGTGATCAAGGAAGCCACTTCAAGCCTATAATCCTCGGCAAGTAAGCTGCATTGCCGCATTGGAACTCCGAGTGATCCGGTTTGTCTCGAAACAAAGCGTAGTAGATACAGCTCCTACAGCGCTGGAACCGTTCATGTATTTCTCCAGACAAAGAGGGCGCCATTGTAAAATTAATCTGGTACCAACTTTGTTAGCTTGATGGCTAGGAGCTGAGCATCTCTGTCAAGCAGGCTTCAGCCTGTCTGTTAAGCGCGATTCCGGGACAAGGAAAAGCGGTCCTGGCTGTTAAAAGCTAACTGTGCCGTGGAATCCACACAAAAACATTTCAGTATTTGTATGTAATGAATAGCCATTTTTGTTTTAATAAAAAATAACAAACCGAGTTTTACCACCGCTACTGTCCTGACCACCGCTCTAGGCCCTCCCGGCCAGAGGCATCGTCACTGCCACGGGAGCGCCAACACAGCCGATACTCCCCGACAAGACACTACTACAGGCCTTCCCGGCCTGAGTGTTCACCACTGCCACAAACCTCTACTACACGCTGAGGTAGCCCAGCCACTTGCCGCCGCTCTACGCCCCTTGGCCAGAGCCATGGCCAGCTACTCAACAGAGAGTAGTCACCCCCCCACCCTCCCCTCCCAGGCCTGGAGTCTCTGCTGGCCCCGTCTGCTAGCACCCTGTTAGCTTCAGCCTCGAGGTCCTCCAAATCTTCCAGACCTTGCCTCAGGGGATCCTCCGGACATCAACTTGGGTGACCCACCAGAAGTCATCCCAGATGTCCCCCCTGACCTAGACTTCAAACTCCCTTTCCTCCCGGTAGGGACAGAGTTCCCTTCATTCCCAGTAGGGTTACCGGCAGAGTTCCTTGCCCCCTTGGCAGGGTCAGAGATTCCGTTTTCTGCCCCTCATGTAGGCTTTAAGTTCCCTGCCTCCCCAATTGGATTTATGTTGCCTGCCTTCCCAGTAGGTCTAGAGCTCCCAGCTTTCCCGGTATGTCTATCCTGCCCCCTCAGTAGGTCAGATGTACCCTACAGAGTCATTCTCCTTGTCAGGTCCAGAGTCGTTCTCCCTGTCAGGTCCAGAGTCGTTCTCCCTGTCAGGTCCAGAGTCGTTCTCCCTGTCAGGTCCAGAGTCGTTCTCCCTGTCAGGTCCAGAGTCGTTCTCCCTGTCAGGTCCAGAGTCGTTCTCCCTGTCAGGTCCAGAGTCGTTCTCCCTGTCAGGTCCAGAGTCGTTCTCCCTGTCAGGTCCAGAGTCGTTCTCCCTCTCAGGTCCAGAGTCGTTCTCCCTCTCAGGTCCAGAGTCGTTCTCCCTCTCAGGTCCAGAGTCAATTTCCCTGTCAGGCCCAGAGTTAGTTTCCCTGACCCGGGGGCCTGCTGTCTCCAGTTCTGCGGGGCCAACCGCCTTCTGCACTGGAAGACCCTCTGGCCCTCGCACCTGGGGAACCATCTGACCTCATCTCTGGGGCCCAGCCGGCCCCTCCCTTCCGGATCCCTGATGGTGAAACAGTCACCAACCCCAGCAGCAGCCAGCGAGCTGCCAACAACAGTTGTGGCCGGCGTGCCACATTCTTCCACCATTCTTCTTCCACAGTAGGCAAGCCACCTCCTCAGGCACCATACTTGGGATCCAAGGTTTTCCAAACAATCAGGATGCTTGGACACACTGCAGGGCTCTGCCCTCGACCCCTCACGTTAGCGCATGTTTACATGCTGTTGCAAGAAGGAAGTGCTGAAGGACTGTTCATATGCTGTTTCCTACTATAAGTAAGTGTTCGAAATGCTACTGGGATAAGATTGGGGGCAATATTAGTGAGGGCTAGTTATGTTACTGTGTAGATACATTTGTAAAATAAAATCAAAATAAAATTGTATTTGTCACATGATCTGTATACAACTTTCCCGTGAAAAGCTTACTTACAAGCCCTTAACCAAAAAAGTTCAAGAAATAGAGTTAAGAAAATATTTACTAAATAACTAAAGTAAAAAGTAACACAATAAAATTACAAAACAATAACGAGGCTATATACAGGGGTAACGGTACCGAGTCAATGTGCATGGGTACATGTTGGTGCGGTAATTTATACATGAAGGTAGGGGTAAAGTGACTATGCATAGATAATAAACAGCAAGTTTCAGCAGTGTAAAAACAAAGGGGTGGGAGGTATCGATGTAAATAGTCCGGGTGGCCATTTGATTAATTGTTCAGCAGTCTTCAGCAGGGGGTAAAAGATGTTAAAGAGCCTTTTGGACCTAGATTTGGTGCTCCAGTACCACTTGCCGTGCTGTAGCAGAGAGAACAGTCTATGACTTGGGTGACTGGAGTCTTTGACAATTTTTGGGGCCTTCCTCTGACACGCCTAGTAAATACAGTGCTTGCGAAAGTATTCACCCCCCTTGGCATTTTTACTATTTTGTTGCCTTACAACCTGGAAATAAAATAGATTTTGGGGGGGATTTGTATTATTTGATTTACACAACATGCCTACCACTTTGAAGATGCAAAATAGTTTTAGGGGTGAAACAAACAAGAAATAAGACAAAAAACCTGAAAACTTGAGCGTGCATAACTTTTCACCCCCCCCCAAAGTTAATACTTTGTAGAGCCACCTTTTGCAGCAATTACAGCTGCAAGTCTCTTGGGATATGTCTCTATAAGCTTGGCACATCTAGCCACTGGGATTTTTGCACATTCTGCAAGGCAAAACTGCTCCAGCTCCTTCAACTTGGAGGGTTCCTGCTGGTGTACAGCCATCTTTAAGTCATACCACAGATTCTCAATTGGATTGATGTTTGGGCTTTGACTAGGTCATTCCAAGACATTTAAATGTTTTCCCTGAAAACACTCAAGTGTTGCTTTAGCAGTATGCTTAGGGTCCTTGTCCTGCTGGAAGGTGAACCTCTGTCCCAGTCTCAAATCTCTGGAAGAATGAAACAGGTTTCCCTTAAGAATTTCCCTGTATTTAGTGCCATCCATCATTCCTTCAATTCGGACCAGTTTCCCAGTCCCTGCCGATGAAAAACATCCCCACAGCATGAAGCTGCCACCACCATGCTTCACTGTGGGGATGGTATTCTCGTGGTGATGAGAGGTGTTGGGTTTGTGGCAGACATAGCGTTTTCCTTGATGGCCAAAATGCAAAATTTTAGTCTCATCTGACCAGAGTACCTTCTTCCATATGTTTGGGGAGTCTCCCACATGCCTTTTGGCAAACACCAAGTTTTTCTTTAAGCAATGTTTTTTTTCTGACCACTTCCATAAAGCCCAGCTCTGTGGAGTGTATGGCTTAAAGTGGGCAGATATGGGCAGATACTCCAATCTCCACTGTAGAGCTTTGCAGCTCATTCAGGGTTATCTTTGGTCTCTTTGTTGCCTCTCTGATTAGTGCCCTCCTTGCTGTATCCGTGAGTTTTGGTGGGCGGCCCTCTCTTGGCAGGTTTGTTGTGGTGCCATATTCTTTCCATGTTTTAATAATGGATTTAATGGTGCTCTGTGGGATGTTCAAAGTTTCGTATATTTTTCTATAACCCAACCCTGATCTGTACTTCTCCACAGCTTTGTCCCTGATCTGTTTGGAGAACTCCTTGGTCTTCATGGTGCCACTAACTGGTGGTGCTTCTTGCTTAGTGGTGTTGCAGACTCTGGGGCCTTTCAGAACAGGTGTATATATACTGAGATCATGTGACAGATCATGTGACACTTAGACTGCACACAGGTGGACGTTATTTAATTAATTATGTGACTTCTGAATGTAATTGGTTGCACCAGATCTTATTTAGGGGCTTCATAGCAAAGGGGGTGAATACATACTGTATGCACGCACCACTTTTCCATTTCTATATATATATATTTTTTAAACAAGTTATTTTTTTCACTTGACCAGTTTGGACTATTTTGTGTATGTCCATTACATGAAGTCCAAATAGAAATCCATTTAAATTACAGGTTGTAATGCAACAAAATAGGAAAAACGCCAAGTGGGATGAATACTTTTGCAAGGCACTGTACATCCTGGAAGGCAGGAAGCTTGGCCCCTGTGATGCATTGAGCCATACGCACTATCATCTGTAGCACCTTACGGTCGGATGCCGAGCAGTTGCCATACCAGGCAGTGATGCAACTGGTCAGGATGCTCTCGATGGTGCAGCTGTAGACCTTTATGAGGATTTGGGGACCATGCCAAATCTTTTCAGTCTCCTGAGGGGGAAAAGTTGTTGTCGTGCCTTCTTCATGACATGACTTCATGCTCGACAGGCTCCACTACAGACCCATCGATGTTAATGGGGGCCTGTTCAGCCTTCCTTTTCCTGAAGTCCACAATCACATCCTTTGTCTTGCTCACATTGAAGGAGAGGTTGTTGTCCTGGCACCACACTGCCAGGTCTCTGATAAGTTTGCAGTGTTGTTTGCTGGCTTCCAGCTAATGCTAGCATTGTTTATTGTGTTCCCCGTTCATACTACCTCGTTCTGGGATTGTTATCATGTGTGCTTATTGAGTACAACTAGCCTATTCACTATTCCTGTATTAGCAGTATTTGCATGCTTCTGCTGCAATATGCATAGCCTTAAATGTTATTATTCTGGTAGCTTGCACCATTGTACATTTTCTAGGAGTTGCTATAGTGTCCTTTCTCTGTGTGTCAGCCTATGCGCAGTATATTCCTCTCTGGATAGTTGTATGTCATCTCTTTATTAGTATTGCATGCTGTATACAGTATGTATGTCTTAGTAGCTTATAATGATTGTGTTGTTTCTCCCTTTTTAGACAACAACATTATACTGTTTTGACTATATACAGTGCCTTTGGAAAGTATTCATACCCCTTGACTTTTTCCACATTTTGTAACGTTACAGCCTTATTCTAAAATTGATTTTTAAAAATCATCAGCAATCTACACAATTCCCTATAATGACAAAGCGAAAACCGTTTTATACAAATTTTTGCAAATGTATTAAAAATTTAAAACAGACACCATATTAAAGAGAATAAAGTAGACGGCACGGGTAAAAATTTTGATTTATGACCCTATGTCCGGATAACACGTATATGCCCAAATATGGGCATCCGGTCAGGACATCCTGTTCCTGTTGTCACGTGTTAGAGGGTGTGTTATTTTATATCTATATTGCATCTATTCCTTTGAAGTTGTCATGATTGATGTGTAGGGACCTGGTTGAACTGGGGGGGGGGGTGTTTAATCATTTCAAAGAGGGTGACCCCACACCCACCCTATGTTATTGCCCTTAGGGTTTTTGTCTATGAAGTAGGAATGTCGGGGGGTGTTGTATTTGCGGCAGACGCATTATAAATAAAGCCTAGAACAAGACATGCGGCCCCAGAACACTAAACAAGATTTTAAAAATAAAACCCAGAACGTTAAACAGAAAATTATGTCTCCTAGGCCAATTCTCGGGGTGCTATGCGTCTCTTGTCATGAACCCAATGACAAAAGCATCGAGGAAGTTTTCGGTGAGGCCCCTTAATGTTTTAAAGGAGTTTTGGGTACGAGTGATGGACATATGTCTTACATATTCCAACCTGAGGATTCTACTGTTAAGATATTCACAGACAGCGGCCCCAAACCCCTTTATCATGCAAAACCCGGGAGTTTTTCTCCTGCGCTGCGGATGAGAGAATGGCTTAAGATAAGGCTAGCGCTCTGTCAAATTGAACAGGCTCTGAGTGGTACAACCCTGCCAGGATATGCAATGGAAGAACTGGTGTGCGGCCGCAGTGATCTGAAGGCCCTAAGAATCGCTTCAATGGCGTATAGCCCCGACTCCAAAGTGACAATTTTAGCATGTGAACAATTTGATAGTACAAATGCGACGAAGTCTGTCAGTTCATATGTATTTTCCAAAGCCTGCAAGGATGTAAACTTTTTTTATGCCAGTGTTTAGCTTTAAATGGAATGATTATCCCATATTCATAACCATGATGAATAAGCTGGACAGTTTTTTCCAAAATCGTGAACAATTACGGTGCTGGCCACGTCTATCCTTAAGACATACCCAGGATCTACATGCCAGACGTTTGATCTATCCCTGGACTGAAAACTTACGGAGCCTTGAAGGGGCGTGCGTGGGATATCCTGCGAGCAAGAGTCTTGACGCGGGTGAATTGGAGACGGATGCCGGTCAGAGCTAACTTGGCCCTTTATCTGTAATAAATGAATGCAATTTTTTATTTATTAATTATAACATGTTTTAAACTGTATGTACTAAAGATTTAGAATTTAAAAATGTATCTCACACTTTAGAACGGAATGGATCGTTATCTCTCTCGCCCCGGTCTGTCGGGAGAAAAGGCATTTCTGGGAAAATTGTTATGTGCGTTTAAAAACAATGTCTTATTTTATACGAATACAATCTTTCCTACAACGGCCTGTTATAAACATTAAAGGTTATTAAAAGTTTAGTACTGTGTACAATGATGTACTGTAGTCTAACAATGTTTATACATAAAACATCCGTGCATGTGTCAATATTGCGCAGTAAAATTGTTTTGGATTAATTATAAGATGTTTTTAAAAGGTCTGTACTAAATATTATGAGTTAAATAAATCGTTTTAAAGAGGTATCTCACCGTTTAACGAAAGGAATATCTCTCCCAATCTGTCCCTGAGGGGGAAAAAGGCTTTCCGGAAAGACGTGCGAGCGTGTGTGTGCGAGTGTAAGTGTGTGTGTTTCAAAAACAAAAGGGGAGGGGGGTGTGTCTCTGCATGGTTAGTTTGAAACCAAAAAGATGTGCGTCTCTTCAAATGGGCACTTTCGATTCATTTACCACACATGCCTTTCAAATACGTATTTATCTCACCCCCAAGGACGTGGGGGGCTAAAAATTCAAACAAACCCAGGCAGAATATATCTTGTCTAGACAAACTCCTACCGTTTAAACCATATGTTATTTATAATCGGCCCATATACAAACGGCCCCCACCCAGGTCTAGAAATTTATATCGGACACCCCCCAGAGCTGCTAACCATGAAGGTGTAGGAAATCAAAAGGAAATACCGCCAGACAGAATAGGTCAGACAACCACCTGTGGTTTTGGGGACTCTAAACATTCAGATATTATCTGGCCATATTCTGCATACGAGATACAGCCCGAAACAACGTCACCCCCGATCTGTAAGATCACAAATGTGTGTATATATATATATATATATATATATGTTAATATTATCTAACGTTTGTAGGGTATCCATCCTTTACGCAGTTGCTCAGAGGGGTAAATGATCTGGAACAGCCTTTGTTAGAAGGGGGTTCAGAGGAGCAAAACGCATGCAGCCAGTCCCCATCACATGATTGTAGACTTAAGTCCCAAAAAATCCAATCCATAATAATACTTATACATTAAAAAACAAAAAGTGTGCACCCTATTTTAAAAGCAATTTTTGTGTTTACAGCGGACAGCCAACAAACAGGGGTACATGCTGCATTAGGGACTCTGAACGACTTCGGAGGAGCAGATGAAACAGGTGCTATTCTACGGTTTTGTACTAACTTTTTTTCAAACACACCGAGAACAGAGGATTTAAACACCCCGTCAACTCCCCCGGGGACTTCCACCCGCTTGCTCCATATTCCAGAACCAAACAAGCAACGCACAACTCAGGCGCAAGTACATTGCTCAGAATCATCCCCTCCCGAAAAGTGCTACTGGGCAGGGAACTTACTGCTTCACAAAACGGCACTCCATGGACACGGTATGAAGCCATTATATATATATATTATTAGTTATATATTATTAGTTATACATATTTTATTATTTATACATTGTTAGGCTTGAATATGTTAAAACAAGGACAAATAATGTTTTTTCAGGCTCCAACGAGACAGGCCCGGCAGAATCTGGAATACAGGGTGAAAAAAGTCAAGAGTCCCCGGTTTCCACAATTCGTCAGAACAGCCCTCGTCAAAAAAGCCGAGGTAATTTAATTATGTATTGTTAATATATTGTATTATACCTGAAATGTATTTGACATTTTTTATCTAACATATTTTATGTTTAATAACCTATTTTGTATGTATTATTTTCTTTCAGACTCCTCCCCGGCGTATAATGGCACAGAAGACCTCACACATCAAGAGCACGCGGAGGATTGTGCTATGGGGTGATGCTCACGGTGTCGAGGCGGAGCATTCACAGGCCGGTGTGCTCGGTGCCAGCGTCCCGCATTTGCCGGGTGGAAGCTGGCATCCAGCCAGAACGGGTGGGGCCAGCTCTGCGTTCGAGACCGCCAATGCGCCTCCACGGCCCAGTGTATCCGGTGCCTCGGCTAAGGAAGATGCCTCCTGGATGTCTGCCCAGCCCGGTGAGTCCTGTGCCTGCTCCCAGAGCCAGGTCTCCTGTGTGTCGCCCCAGCCCAGTGAGTCCTGTGCCTGCCTCCTGTCCGGAGCTGCCAGAGTCGCCCTCCTGTCCGGAGCTGCCAGAGTCGCCCTCCTGTCCGGAGCTGCCAGAGTCGCCCTCCTGTCCGGAGCTGCCAGAGTCGCCCTCCTGTCCGGAGCTGCCAGAGTCGCCCTCCTGTCCGGAGCTGCCAGAGTCGCCCTCCTGTCCGGAGCTGCCAGAGTCGCCCTCCTGTCCGGAGCTGCCAGAGTCGCCCTCCTGTCCGGAGCTGCCAGAGTCGCCCTCCTGTCCGGAGCTGCCAGAGTCGCCCTCCTGTCCGGAGCTGCCAGAGTCGCCCTCCTGTCCGGAGCTGCCAGAGTCGCCCTCCTGTCCGGAGCTGCCAGAGTCGCCCTCCTGTCCGGAGCTGCCAGAGTCGCCCTCCTGTCCGGAGCTGCCAGAGTCAGCCAGGTTCCACAGTTGACAGTATATATCAGAGCAAAAACAGAGCCATGAGGTCGAAGGACTTGTTCGTAGAGCTCCAAGACAGGCTTGTGCTGTGGCACAGATCTGGGGAAGAGTACCAAAAAATGTCTGCAGCATTGAAGGTCCCCAAGAACACAGTGGTCTCCATCATTCTTAAATGGATGAAGTTTGGAACTACCAAGACTCTTCCTAGAGCTGGTAGCCTGGCCAAACTGAGCAATTGGGGGAGAAGGGTCTTGATTAGGGAGGTGACCAAGAACCCAATGGTCACTCTGACAGAGCTTCAGAGTTCCTCTGTGGAGATGGGGGAACCTTCCAGAAGGACAATCATCTCTACAGCACCACCAATCAGGCATTTATGGTAGAGTCACCAGACGGAATCCACTCTTCGGTGAAAGGCACATGAAAGCCCACTTGGCATTTGCCAAAAGGCACCTAAAGACTCTCACACCATGAAAAACAAGATTTTCTGGTCTGATGAAATTAAGATTGAACTCTTTGGCCTGAATGCCAAGCGTCACATCTGGAGGAAACCTGGCACCATCCCTACAGTGAAGCATGGCGGTGAAAGAATGTGAATGGAATCAGCTTGTCTGTGTGTGCATGTGGTAGTGATCAAGTGTTCAGCATCAACATCATGTTCTGACCGGACAACACTGTAGTGAGCAGAAACTAAATCGTTATCATGAGTTTATATTGATTGAGGGAATTTACAGCCTACTGCTCGAGCTACAGATGGCCATTTTTTTTCACTGGATTTAGCGACCAACAGTTTTTCACCTATTTTGTCACTGTTTTTTTAATCTCTTAAAGTACTTAGTCTATTTTAACAGCCATCCGTCTTTGTTGATGTCTATTGTTTGTTGATGTCCCACACTCATCATATTTCTACGCCAACACATATTACTCTCAGGGCCATGCACAGACCTTTGGAGGGGCAGGTTCTCAAAGTGATAAAGGGCACCCCCAACCAAACACATTTTTGGGGACTTACATTCGTAGCTAATTATCCAATGCTCCTCTAGAAACATTTCAACATATATTTTTTAGCATGGGCCTTTATTTTATGCTAAATCACACTTCTCAAAGAGAAGACAAAGAGGGGTGGGCTATCAGCTAATCATAGCTAATGTAGATTATGTAAATCAGCTAGTTAGCTAGCTAGCTAGCTAGCTAGCTAGTTAGCTATGCTGTTGAAATAATCTAACTAGTGATTGGAGTTTGTTCTGCTGCTGACATCTGCCTCGTAGGCCTACTAACAAACAGTAAAATTGAAACCTTCACTTTTCCTCACCATGAGATGACACATGCAACTCAAAAGGGAGCCACACTAGCTAATACAATGCTGTTCGGTGCCGGTAGCTTCTGCCTGCAGGACGAGTGCAGTGCTCGTTCGTTTGGGGCCAGAGAGGAGCGGGGGAATTTTCAGTCATTCAAAAATGAGAAATTAGCTAGTTTGATAGGCAATTCATTTAAATAACAAGAGAGAAAATGTGCTAAAAGTGAGAAAAAAAAATGATAATTAAAAAGACCATAATTAAAAAAGCCCACCAATCTGAAAGGTCAATTTTCTCATAGGATGGCAAAAGGGCAGGTTTTCAGGCACCCTTAGACCTTGATCTGTGAACGTGCCTGCCCTCTTTTCCACTGCTCTCACATTCTGTTTACCTTTCCCGTTTCATTGACCTTTCTATGACAACCTTTTCTCTCTCTCTTTATATATTTCCTGCTCTCTCTCTTCTTGGCATGTCCTCAATGCAAAAATATAACATTACACTAGCTGCCTCCATAACATCATCATCATCATCTTCAGAGATCACTGAGTCTGTGTCCTCCAGCAAGCACGGAACATTTACCCCCTCACTGACGTTTCAAATCTTCCTCCAGCTGTGATTTTATCAATAACTACATTGTGTAAACAAATGAATGAGCATGTATCAGCCGTGCACTATTTCTCTCACATTTCCGTCCCACTGGAGGACAGTAGGTAGAGGCAGCGACAGAGACGGGGGAACTATGATTGAGTAAATTGATGCTTTTAGGAAAGAAAGTGGTATAGAAAACGTGATTCTAGTGGTAGCAGCAATGTGATCAAAGTGGCCGTGCAGTAGAGTAATTTCCTCTCCAGTAAACCTCAGAGTGGGTGGCCTGATCAAAATAACAATACTACATGTTCCAACACAGTCATTGTCATCCATTTGGAGTGCTCCTAAGCCTTGACTCTAAGTGTGGATGATGACAACAGGTAGAGGCAGGTTTTCAAACAGGACACATCTTTCCTTTCCAAAACAAACTCCATCTCCCGCTCTCTCTCTCTGAATAGGGTGTTGTGTCTGTGAAACCAATATTCTGATTTCTGTCATCATATGATGCTCTTGGCTGAACTCCCAGGCAATACCAAAATCTTTTAGAAAATAAATGGCTAGGAGCCCCATGCACCTGGTGTAGAAGTAACAAGTAATACAGTATGTCATATATGCGATATGAAGTAATGTCACTTTTCTGACATTACAAGTAATGTCACCTATGCAACATATAAATACATGTCAGCTAAAGCAATAAATCAGAAATCGTTGTCCTCCCATCACCCCTTTCAACAATCCCACACCGTGATTTGATTAGTTTTTGCACACAAATGAGGACATGCCATTAATATTTCACAATGCTTTGATTCCCTATCAATAATGGATAGTATTGTCACAATTCCCTCATTGTACATGTTATGAAACCTTCTGACTCATTACTAAAAGATCAACTCACATTGTGTTTGAGGTACATAAACCGTCTGATTGTATCATAATGGGTTCTAGGCAGTGTGAAAGAGCTGGAAATGTTCTGCCTTTTTGACTCAAAGCATATGAAAGGTATTTTAGATTTTTAGTGGACCTGTTTTTTTAAACAGTCTGTTTGTTATTGGAGATAGTTCCTCCATGCTGTAAAGCCTTCTCATCTTTATTCAAGACAAATTATCCTCACCCTGGTTCCACCACACTGTTGATTTCCATCAATACATGTTTTGGGGAACAATTTAGATTCCAGACAGAATCCTTTACATGAATTTAAGGTGATTAATCGAAAAATTATTTTTTTCTCACGTAAAAGAGAGGTGTGTGTGGGGGGGTTAGTAATCTTCAAGCTTCACAACAGTGAAGCCATGCCAGTGTGAGCCTCAGAGCTGAATCAGTGCATTACTGGAGAGCAGGGGCATCCGGAAATATTTTTCCCTTTCCACTGAGCAGAATGCAGGTCCATCACAAGGCCCATTGGCCAATCTATGTGAGTGTCACGAAGGTCTGGAAAGAGAGGCAGCTGCTATTATTACAGACCACTAAACCCATCTTTCAATTCCAGGGTAGCAGAGGTTCTAATTACAACGTCAGTATGAAATGAAAGGGGGTTCAGGCCGTACGTACATATCCCAACCAGAAGCCATGGATTACAGGCAACATCCACATCGAGCTGAAGACTAGAGCTGCCGATTTCAAGGAGCGGGACACTAATCCGGACGCTTATAAGTAATCCTGTTATGCCATCAGACGAACAATCAAACAAGCAAAGCGTCAATACAGGATTAAGATTGAATCGTACTACACCGACTCTGACGCTCGTCGGATGTGGGAGGGCTTGAAAACTATTACGGACTACAAAGAGAAACCCAGACGCAAGCTGCCCAGTGACACGAGCCTACCAGACGAGCTAAATGCCTTTTATGCTCGCTTCGAGGCAAGTAACACCGAAGCATGCATGAGAGCACCAGCTGTTCTGGACGACTGTGTGTTAACGCTCTCGTTAGCCGATGTGAGCAAGACCTTTAAACAGGTCAACATTCACAAAGCTGCAGGGCCAGTCGGATTACCAGGACGTGTACTCAAAGCATGCGCGGACCAACTGGCAAATGTCTTCACTGACATTTTCAACCTCTCCCTGACCGAGTCTGTAATACATACATGTTTCAAGCAGACCACCATAGTCACTGTGCCCAAGGAAGCGAAGGTAACGTGCCTAAATGATTACAGCCCCATAGCACTCACGTTGGTAGCCATGAAGTGCTTTAAAAGAATGGTCATGGCTCACATCAACAGCATCCTTCCGGATACCCTAGACCCACTTCAATTCGCAAACCGCCCCAACAGATCCACAGATGACACAATCTCAATCGCACTCCACACTGCCCTTTCCCACCTGGACAAAAGGAACACCTATGTAAGAATGCTGTTCATTGACTACAGCTCAGCGGACTAAACACCTCCATCTGCAACTAGATCGTGGACTTCCTGATGGGCCGCCCCCAGGTGGTAAGGGTAGGCAACAGCACATCTGCCTCACTGATTCTCAAAACGGGGGCCCCTCAGGGGTGTGCACTTAGTCCCCTCCTGGACTCTCTGTTCACCCACGACTGCGTGGCCAAAGATGACTCCAACACCATCATTAAGTTTGCTGATGACACAACATTGGTAGGCCTGATCACCGTCAATGATGAAACAGCCCATAGGGAGGAGGTCAGAGACCTGGCTGTATGGTGCCAGGATAGCAACCTCTCCCTCAAGATAAAGGAGATATATATTTATTTTTTCCCCCCCAATTTCGTGGTATCCAATTGGTAGTAGTTACAGTCTTGTCTCATCACTGCAACTCCCGTACGGATTCGGGACATGCAAAGGTCGAGAGCCATGCGTCCTTCGAAACACAACCCAACCAAGCCGCACTGCTTCTGGACACAATGCCCATCCAACCCGGAAGCCAGCCGCACCAATGTGTCAGAGGAAACGCCGTACAGCTGGCGACTGTGTCAGCGTGCACTGCTCCCGGTCCGCCACAGGAGTCGCTAGTGCGCGATGAGACAAGAATATCCCTGCCGGCCAAACCCTCCCCGATCCCGGACGACGCTGGGCCAATTATGCGCCACCCCATGGGTCTCCCGGTCGCGGCCGGCTGCAACAGAGCCTGGACTCAAACCCAGAATCTCTAGTGGCACAGCTAGCACAACGATGCAGTGCCTTAGACTACTGCGCCACTCGGGAGGCCACAAAGGAGATAATTAAGGACTACAGGAAAAGGAGGACCTATTACACCCCCATTCTCATCGACGGGGATGTAGAGTTTCAAGTTCCTTGGTGTCCACATCACCTGCAAACTATCATGGTCCAAACACACCAAGACAGTCGTGAAGAGGGCATGAAAAAGCCTATTCCCCCTCAGGAGACTGAAAAGATTTGGCATGGGTTCTCAGATCCTCAAACAGTTCCACAGCTGCACCATCCAGCAGCTGCCTGGTATGGCAGCTGCTCGGCCTCCAAAGGCACTACAGAGGGTAGTGCGTATGGCCCAGTAGATCACTGGGGCCTAGCTTCCTGCCATCCAGGACCTATATTCCAGGCGGTGTCAGAGGAAGGCCCTAAAAATTGTCAAAGAGTCCAGCCACGCTTGTCATACAGTAGACTGTTCTCTCTGCTACCGCACGGCAAGCGGTAATGGAGCGCCAAGTCTAGGTCCAAAAAGGCTTCTTAACAGCTTCTACCCCCAAGCCATAAGACTCCTGAACAGCTAATCAAATGTCTACCCAGACTATTTACATTGTCCCCCCTCTTTTACACTGCTGCTACTCTGGTTATTATCTATGCATAGTCACTTTAACTCTACCGACATGTACATATTGCCTCAATTAGCTCAACTAACCTGTACCTCCGCACATATAGCCTCGCTACTGTTATTATATGCTCTTTAACTATTTGTTATTTTCTACTTATTTTTTACTTTACACTTATTTTATTAAAACGGCATTGTTGGTTAAGGGCTTGTAAGTAAGCATTTCACTGTAAGGTCTACACCTGTTTTATTCGGTACATAACATTTGATTTGATTTGATTATTATGTGGATGTGTGTCTGTGCCTGTGTGGGGCCTAGACAGCTGCCCTGGGGAATTCCTGATTCTACCTGGATTATGTTGAAGAGGCTCCCATTAAAGCCCACTATCTGTGTTCTGCTAGACAGGTAACTCTTTCTCCACAATATAGCAGGGGGTGTAAAGCCATAACCCATACACTACCGTTCAAAAGTTTGGGGTCACTTCGAAATGTCCTTGTTTTTGAAAGAAAACATTCAAATAACATAAGATTTATCAGAAATACAGTGTTAATTGTTAATGTTGTAAATGACTATTGTAGCTGGAAACTGCAGATTTTTAATGGAATATCTACATAGGCGTACAGAGGCCCATTATCAGCAACCATTACTCCTGTGTTCCAATGGCACGTTGTGTTAGCTATTCCAAGTTTATCATATTAAAAGGCTAATTGATCATTAGAAAACCCTTTTGCAATTATGTTAGCAGCGCTGAAAACTGGTGTTCTGATTAAAGAAGCAATAAAACTGGCCTTCTTTAGAGTAGTTGAGTATCTGGAGCATCAGCATTTGTGGGTTCGATTACAGGCTCAAAATGGCCTGAAACTCGTCAGTCTATTCTTGTTCTGCAAAATGAAGGCTATTCCATGCGAGAAATTGCCAAGAAACTGAAGATCTCGTACAACACTGTGCACTACTCCCTTCACAGAACAGTGTAAACTGGCTCTAACCAGAATAGAAAGAGGAGTGGGAGGCCCCGGTGCACAACTAAGCAAGAGGACAAGTACATTAGAGTGTCTAGTTTGAGAAACAGACACCTCAAAAGTCCTCAACTGGTAGCTTCATTAAATAGGACCCGCAAACACCAGTCTCAAAGTCAACAGTAAAGAGGCGACTCGGGGATGCTGGCCTTCTAGGCAGAGTTGCAAAGAAAAAGACATATCTCAGACTGGCCAATAAAAAGAAAAGATTAAGATGTGCAAAAGAACACAGACACTGGACAGAGGAACTCTACCTAGAAGGCCAGCATCCCGGAGTCGCCTCTTCACTGTTGAAGTTTAGACTGGTGTTTTGCGGGTACTATTTTATTAAGCTGCCAGTTGAGGACTTGTGGGGTGGCGCAGGATGCAGGATGTGGGAGGGGGGAGGAACGCAGACTCTGTAAACAGGAATAGGTGCTTCACCGGTCACTGAGCTAGTAAGCTAAAGTTAGCTAGTTAGTCACAGAAATGTACGTTCAGCCTGTCAATTATTTCAGTTCGATTTGACTTATCTTACAAAGGCAGCATGGCTTAACATAGTTTATTTCGCTTTTGACCTTGACACTGTTGTTGTAAATATACTTATATAGCTAACATGCAGGCGCTGCTAGCCTCACTCTAGTTCCTGAGAAAGTGCTGCAAAGTCAACTTTGCTTTCAAACTTTGTAATCATCTGTAAAGTTGTTTTACATTGTTAGGATTTATGTTTATGCACTATAGCCTGCTAGCATATTGTTTGAAGATGAATATTGTTTTGTTACATACACACACAAACAATACAGATGTGTGTGTGTGTGTAGGTCTGTAAAGACGGACCAACACAGGCCATAAAAGCTGTGGTCAATCTGGAGAGGGGAGGGGTGCATCTCTCTAGGCCAACCAGGGAGGTTAGAGTACTGATCAATACCATATTAGGAACTGTTTGAGTGTAGAATCGACGGGAAGACACAAGACAGATCTAATCTACCCAACAACCAGATGTGGACAGAGGAGAGCACTAAGGGACTTGGACAAGTCCGAGTGCCAGCAAAGGCGGAGCAAAAGTTTAAACCGCGCTCAGCCTCTACTATGATAGGCCAACGGACGAGTTGGAAATTAAGCTGTCATAGTATAAGAACTGCTATTTGAGTACATTCGACAGTTCCCTGTTCTACCCTGCGCGGAGATACAGTGAACCCGTATATACGAAAATTGCATTTGCCATTTATTGTTTGCGTTAAATAAACATAATTAAAGAAAGTTAGCAGACCTTGCTTTCTATTTATCCTGGTACCGGATTTGTTACACGCAGAGCTTTCAACATGCAATCATACAAGCTAGATAGTTGTTTTGTTAAAAAAGCCTGTTGTCATTCATTGGTTGTTTCTTTGGAGCTAAGCTACCACTAGCTAGCTAGATGGATAATAATGTGATGTACATTAAGCTACAGTAACGTTACAGTATTACTGAATGACAGCAATATAGCCTTGACACTATTAGTTGGCAAGTTGGTTGATGGGGTGCAGTAGAATACAGTATAACATTACTAAATGATAACAACGTAGCCTTGTGACCGGCTAGTAGTTGGTTGATGGGGTAGGGTACAGTATACAGCAACAATATCCTTCCTACTGTTTAGTTATTCGTTGGGTTCCTTGACAAAATTGTTATTTTTTACTTGGTAAAATAAGCTAATGATTGTGTGCACTCTCACTAGATAGAATTGTGTGGTTTGGTGGCAGATTTTCAAAAGAAAATAGACATATACAGTATATCATCATCAATTCTCAATCAGATGAGATTCACAGCTAACCCATATTGAATTTCATTCATTCATAAATGTTGACACAAATTATTGTTAATATTCCAATTCTCTAGGCCGTCAATTACCAAACCTGAAGCCCCCTGTCCCCAGCAGGAAAGACCAGGAAAACGTTTTGGCTTAAGGTACAACTTCCTATTGAGGAAAGGTAAGACAACTCAATGTCATATTTAGATTTAGAGTTACTGGCATGAATAGAAGCATATTCAAGCAATCTATCAAATGTATTTTATAAAGCCCCTTTTACATCAGCAGTTGTCACAAAGTGCTTATACAGAAACCCAGCCTAAAACCCCAAAGATCAAGCAACACAGACATAGAAGCACAGTGTCTAGGAAAAACTCCCTAGAAAGGCAGAAACCTAGAGAGGAACCAACCTCTGAGGGTGGCCAGTCCTCTTCTGGCTGTGCTGGTGGAGATTATAAAAGAGTACAGCCATTTAGGTCAGATTATTCTTCAAGACGTTTAAACGTTCATAGATGACCAGCAGTGTCAAATAATAGAGGGTGCAATAGTTCAGCACCTCAGGAGTAAATGCCAGTTGGCTCTTCATAGCTGAGCATTTAGAGGTTGAGACAGTAGGTCCGGTAGAGAAAGACAGGATCAAACAGCAGGTCTTTGACAAGGTAGTGCCTCCGGTAAGCCTTGAGCAGGTCAGGGTTCCATAGCTGCAGATAGAAACAGCAGAGACTGGATCAGCAGATTGACCAGGTGGACTGGAGACAGGGAAAGCCAGGAGTCATCAGGCCAGGTAGTCCTGAGGCATGGTCCTAGAGCTCATGTCCTGCATCCTTTATTTAACTTGAGTGTAGACTAAGCCCTAGAGGTCTGTAACTTCACATGATTTAGCCTTCTTGTCAATCCAGATCTGAATATTTGATATCCTTTTTATTGTACACTTGATAGTAATGTTTTCCAAAGCTAATCACTGAATGTCCTACTACAAGGATGTGGTCAGGTTGACACTTCTAAGTCATAATAACACAGAACACACACATATCAGATTGCAAGGGCAAGTACAATGAGCAGTTGGGAAAATAAAGTCTGCTGCGTGGGTTGCCAGATACACACACACACACACACATACACACAAACATAATTAATTTGTTGTATTTATTATGGATCCCCATTAGCTGCTGCCAAGACAGCAGTTACTCTTTTCTTTTTAATGTAACCTTTATTTAACTAGGCAAGTCAGTTACGAACAAATTCTTATTTTACAATGATGGCCTACCGGGGAACAGTGTGTTAACTGCCTTGTTCAGGGGCAGAAGACAGACTTTTACCTTGTCAGCTCGGGGATTTGATCCAGCAACCTTTCGGTTACAGGCCCATCGCTCTAACCACTAGGCTACCTGCCCCTCCAAAACTCTTCTTTGGGTCCAGCAACTTTAAGGCAGTTATACAATTTTAAAAACATTACAATACATTCACAACACATTAAGTGTGTGCCCTCAGGCCACTACTGTACTACCACATATCTACAACACAAAATCCTTGTGTACCTGTGTGTACAGTGCGTATGCTATGCACGTATGCATGTGTCTCTTCACAGTCCCCGCTGTTCCATAAGGTGTATTTTTATCTGTTTTTTTAAATAAAATTTTACTGCTTGCATGAGTGATGTGAAATATAGTTCCATGTAGTCAGGGTCTGTTCTGTTTAGGTTAGTGTGTCATCAAGGTTTTGTCATTAAAATTATATTGTGCCTATTTTTCAGATCTGCCAATCTGCTCGGTGGGTGATACGTCTTTTCACCAAGCTGTTCCAGGCCTGGAGTGGCATGCTAGAACTTCCAGAGTCTTGTAGAGCTGAAGCAGTGTGATGTGGTCCAGGTATTTATCAAACACACGTATACACACTTACTCATTCACTCACTCTGTTATGTTGTATAATTATGTGCATACACTGGGTCTATCAAGACTGACAAAGCAGAGATGGGTGTCTGCTTTGTCAACATGCACACACACACTCACACAAATTATCCACAATGTAAAAATAAGCTGTAAATACTTGTTAATCTACTCCTTCATATCCATTCTCAATATCTACTGCACATAATTACTCTAAATGTCTCTCAAATCAAAGTGTGATTGATAATATTGTAAAAGACTATTGCTTAATGTGTACAGTTTTAGGAAATTCTGTGTGCTTTTTTCTGAGTTGAAAAACATGCCTCCCTCTCACACACACGTTAGACCCAATGCAAATAAATTGTAATAACTTGTTTATTTTATGTATGCTCCATTTTATTTGAGGAAAATATGCAATAAAGTACATTCACAGTTAAAGCAGTGTCTTTGGTTTATTGGATATGTCTCTGAATACAATGTGTGACCAAAAGGAAGTCGGCAGACCTGCAACCCTTGGACTGTGTGTAGGTTTTGTCATCTGGTGCTGAAAAATAGAGAGATGAGGAGACATAGGGAGGGAAGGGAGGAAGAGTGGAGTTTAAAGGTTTATTGTTAATAACTGACAATTCTATAATGAATACATATTAGAATAATAATAATCTATAATAGAGTGACCAATAGTTACTGTATTGTGATTGTTTAGTGTTTTATTTACTCAACAAGTAGTGCCCCAAGAGAGAAAGAACCGCGTCTCAAAAGCAACAGAAAGAAATGTCACCAAAATTTCCGTTACAGCTATACACGACTGGCCCTTTTAGCCTCTACACACCTAGGCCTACAGTATGCTATTGATGGATTCAAGGTCGTTTTTATTGATCTCAGATTCTCAGTGTCAAAGTAGCTTGTGATTTCAATCATTGGTTCGGTATTAAAAAAGATTCTTCCAAAGTCTCCAGTCATGTAAAATGATGTAGAATTGCATGAAATGCGTTCATAAAAAGGCCAACATTTTCCCGGACCCTAGGCTACTAAAATGTTCCTCATGTGTAAATGCCTCCACTCTACTGCTTTATGCCACTACCCAAATGCGATGATATGCATGCAATGCCTTATTATAAAGGTGATTTTTTTTCTTCTCATGCATTCTGGTCACCCCCCTCTCACACTCACTTTTTGTTCCAGCACCTCTCGATTTACAAATGATGGACTGGGTTTACCATTATCCAATTATTAAGAGGCTGAGGAACAAGGAACTAATATCTTGCAATCAATGTCCTAGAATTAAAAGATTGAGTTAACCATAGCTCAGAGATGCACAGTTAGAGACCAAGCATATATTCTATGTGTATTCTTAACAACATTTACCATTAGACATTTCACCAAATAATAATTCAATGAATATTACTCAGAAATGTGACGACTACGGTTCATATCTGTTACGACTTCCTCCGAAGTCGGTCCCTCTCCTTGTTCGGGCGACGTTCGGCGGTCGACGTCACCGGTCTTCTAGCCATCACCGATCCACCTTTCATTTTCCATTTGTTTTGTCTTCCCACACACCTGGTTTCAATTCCATCAATTACATGTTGTGTATTTAACCATCTGTTCCCCACATGTCCTTGTCCGGTATTGTTTATTGTAAGTGCTTGTGCACGTTATGTCTGGAGTGTTTGTCCCATTGTATATATTGTTTTTGTTCACAGTGATTTTTATCATTAAACTGCGCCGTTGTAACACAGTCTTTGCTCTACTGCGCCTGACTTCTCTACCGCCAGTACGCACGCATTACAAAATCGATTTAAAAGTAATCATATTTATTACAGTTAAGCAATAAGAATACAATTAACAAATGGTACATACCAGAAATCTTCATGATAAAAATAATACAAAACATCCTACGTCTTAACAGCATTGAAAATTCACCACTATGATATACAAATGTACATCAGGAGATCGGTTAACCAATGACTCCATGATCAACGTTTAAACCCAGCTTTTATTCTTCCAAGAGCACCAAATCCCAGTATCTCCCATTGTCTGATTATTAACATAATATTTTGGGCAATGCAAAGTTAAAACAAAAGGCATAAAATTTCACACTCATTCTCTAATTTAATCACCATACCTCATAACTGTATGATAAGAGCACAAACGTGTCGCTCGTCTTTTAACTATCCTGCGTCCGATGAACAGAATAACACCATTTCTCTATAACAATTAATCCATAGCACTTAGCAGTACAATGAAACATAAAAAAATGCATAGCTCTTTATGAACTCCTGAAACAATCCAAACATGACAATTTCATTCACACAGTAACATTAATTTAGTCGATTCAAGTTTCATCTGTCTTCACACCTCTCTTGGTGACAGTGACGCCAGGACTTCTGTGAGAACATCTCATCCTGGAGATAGTCACTCCTTCGCTGTGGCACTCTCCTGTGAGATGCAAATATACAGCCATCCATCCGAACAATTTTCAAATTGGCCAGGCTGGCGTTAGGAAGTCGCTAGACACATCATCATTGGCCTTCATCATCGTTAACATTTTGTTCACTCTATTTTTCCCCCGTTTGGCACCTCTGGGTTGTGAAAGAACCAGATGGACCATAGTTGAAAGAAGTAGCAGTGGTCTTACGAAGAGAGGAGGATCAAGTGTCTAAAAGAACAGCATTGAACCAGTGTTATAGTTACCATGAGCAGGCTCGCCAAGATGCACGCGCTACATAACAAGTCCCACCAGGTCTATGCTTATTTGGCCGAACCAGTGGAGGCGCTCAACAAGATAGTTGCTGTTTTCTTGGCCAGGTTGACTTCAACCTGGGAGTGTGCAAGATGGTAGCTGGTATGCTGCAGAAGCTCCTATACCATGGTCATGGAATCCGTTAGCGACCATGGTGCTCTCCTCATAGAAGGTGTCCTCCCACCAGGGTGGAACGTCAGTCTCCAGGGGTATCCTACCTAGAATGCTCAGCTGTCCCATTGTGGAATCCTCCATCCGAAGGTGTGTCTTAACTGGACAGGTCAGGCCCATCATCGGACCCCATTTCGTAAATTTGATGACACACCACTGTTTGTGAAAGATTTGGAAAGCATTCGAAATAGCAATACAGTGAAAGTACACACATCAACATAACATTCTGCAATGTATGAGAAATACAAATTATACACTAAATGTCTCATGAAGAGTTGTGAATAAAGTTTCACTATCATCAATATTGAAAACAGCCAACAAAGTTATCCCGTCAATTACCTGATCCAAACAGTTGACAAGTTAGGGGACACATGACCAAGTTGGACGAAAGAAAAACAAGCAAAAAGTAACTTTAAAAAAACATACCATCCAGCATCATTGCAAATCAAATTTTTAACAATATACGGTAATGAACAATTAGCCTACTCCTCCCTTTGAGTGATGAGTTTGGAAACAAATGAGAACACTATAAAACGATCTGTATAGTGTTGAGCAAATACCTTTTGCACCCCTATGGTGCGGGAAGTAAATGAGATCAATAAAATCATAAGAATATTAAAATCAAATAAACAATGCATGAAATTGGAAACTACATTGAATAGTAACACATGCATCTATGCTCTGTGAAATTTCCAATCAATCAGTCAATATTTTGAAAAACTCAAATGAAACTATATTTCCATGTTCTCAGCAGACAAACCATAAAAACAATTGTACATTTCTGACTGATTTCTAAACCAGCATGATTCAGCACACACAATCAGCTGAAATATGTTCAGACCCATTATCAAAAAACATGGATTAAACTCAACAAACCATATCCCAAAAAGATCATGAATTATGCAATGCTATTCAGAGATTAAAGTATGCTATCTGTATTAAATCACCTTCTAGCAGGCCGTTAAACAGACTTCTCAGTATCTTTAGCCACAACTGACTTGAAAATACAGTTGTCTAAATGTTCTTGAAATTTTCCGTATTGACTGACCTTCATGTCTTAATGTAATGATGGACTGTTGTTTCTCTTTGCTTATTTGAGCTGTTATTGCCATAATATGGACTTGGTCTTTTACCAAATAGGGCTATTTTCTGTATACTAACCCTACCTTGCCACAACACAACTGATCGGATCAAACGCATTAAGAAGGAAAGAAATTCCACAAATTAACTTTTAAGAAGGCACGCCTGTTAATTGAAATGCATTCCAGGTGACTACCTCATGAAGCTGGTTGGGAGAATGCCAAGAGTGTGCAAAGTTTTCATCAAGGCAAAGGATGTCTACTTTGAAGAATGTCATATATAAAATATATTTTGATTTGTTTAACACTTTTTTGGTTACTACATGATTCCAAATGTGTTATTTCATAGTTTTGATGTCTTCACTATTATTCTACAATGTAGAAAATAGTAAATAAAGAAAAACCCATGATTCCTTTGTTTGTTATTATACAACGGGTGGGTCTAATCCTGAATGCTGATAGGTTAAAGCCGCATTCCAGCCGCTGTCTATTTCACAAGTTACCACCGACTAAATCTATGACTTTGATTTGCTTATTTATTCTGTTCCATCTCACTGCGCAATCCACTGTCTCATCAAACCTGCCAGGAAATGTATAAACTTGATCTCCACTATAAAACGCATCTAGACATTATCGCCCATTTCTTTTAGACTAGCATTTGGTTTTCAACAGCAGAGATTTGGATAAACCTTGCTGTCTTTCTCTCCGACCTATTCCATATGGTTTCAATATTGAATTGCGATCTCCACCGTCCTATATAAAGCGAATGAAACTGGTTGCTATAGCAACATACAGCACTTTACATTTTTTTGTTATGGTAATCAACTGATGATTTGATCAAAACAGATAAGGGCTTACATCTGATTTGACTAGGGAGGAAATTCTTAATTACTGGCAATATATTGGCATGCATAAGAAAACATCAAAGAATATGTTAATCCTAGCGCTTGTTGTGTTTTAAACTTGGAAAGAATGAACTGCGACACAGCAAACTAGCGTTGAACATGCTTGATACGACTGTGAAGTCCCAGAGGACATCAGAGCAGAAAATAGTTGCAATCAGAACTTCAAGCATGTGAAAAAGAGCACAGAGATTTGTTAGAACAGAGCGCGAACGCTCCAAAGTGATTTGTCTGTCTAGGATACAGATAGCGGGATGGACCCACAGTTAGTCCAACCTACAAGTGTTGTATGCATGTCCAAGCTGCTCTCTGGTGTGCAAGCGGGCCAAGCTACCGAAATGGCTCCTATTGCAGCTATCTGGACAGCTACAGAGGCTAATCCCAAACAGCTCACAAAGCATTGTGATATTTGTAAAAGGGAAGGGCATATGGTCAGGTGCTGTTCGAACATAGGCAGAGGAAATTCCCCTGCACATTTTAGGCAGCCTGCTGGCCCACAGAGTAGAACCAACTATTTAGTTCGTTTTTGTAACTCTTGTCACAGAAGTGGTCATGAAATGCAGAAATGTTGGGATTTAGGGAGGGGCAGACCGTCTAGATTCTTCATGCAGCATAGGGTAGATTTAGAGTTTCCTCTTGGAAAATGTTGGGTGTTGATTATTTTTATGATGATTTGTTAATCATTTCTTACTTTGCAACTCAATAATTTCTCGATCCATTTGTCATGGCTATTGGTTACTTTTGTTCATGTGCTTTCTTATATGTATATACAGTGTAGCGGTATTAATTTGAGAAGGGTAAAGAAGATTTTGTTCGGGCGCCAGGCAGGTATTAACCATGCCGAAAGAAAAATAGTAGAACAGCGAGAGTACCACTACCAGACCCACACACATCAGCAGAAGAGACTGCCTAGAGTGTAGCCTCCAGACCAGATATACCTATAGGAGAGAAAAAAGAATACACACCCTATAGATCCCACATCACAGCACAGTCCTTCCACAACTCTTGGTAACCCCACCAAGCATACCTCATATAATAATAATGGCAGAGCAAATAAACAGCAACTTCATACAATAAAGAATGAACCCAGTCATCACACAGAGGATTTGCAATAGTTTGTATTCTCTTCCAGGGGAGGAGTGCAGAGGGTATGAATGTGTGGTGTTCATATACACACTAGTCCAGCTCCAATGAAACTTCAATGCATTTAGAAAAATAGAGTCGGTTGCAGTGTAAAGCACTGCAACATAGCGGGAAGAGAAAGAGAGAAAGGGAACAAGAGAGGGCTTAGCTGTGGTCTTGAGGGTGCAGGTGTACGATCTGACTGTCCGATGGAGTGTTGGGTTGTAGTTGAACGCTTCGCAACAATGTTGCTACTAATCCATTTGATCCATAACCGTCGCGGTCCCAAATCAGAACAACCACGTCGTCGAGCAATCACACCGAGGATTGATCCAAACACTGTACAACCACATACGCTGAAGACAAACAAAAAACCTCTGCAGCATAGCACACACAACCAAAACTGTCGCGCCACAAAAGAGCTCCTCCCCAAAGAGCTTAACAAGCTCTTTTATTTCCTCGTTCCTACTGCTCATGCGCTCTTAAAGTGGCAGCGCACGGTGAAGGCTCCGTGCAGGATTTCGCCACAACAGTGCAAGACAAAATGTAATGGCTCCTGTTAAGACACAAATAATAGTTTGTTTTCCTATGCATGGTGCACATGGTTAAGTCCATCTGAATGTTTAGATGTGTGTGTGCTATGAAAAGTCATTGCTTTGTTTGTCACAAAATCACCTTTCAACTTTCACTGTTGTTTTACTAATGTTGGGTGCTGTAAACTGAGATGCTAATACATTACATTTTCAAATTGCTTGTTAAACCACTCTAAACCTACATTGTAATTCTCACACATAGGCTAGACCTAAACGTGTTAGATTAATATTTTCAGTTGCTTGAAGTTGTTTTGATTTATTTCAAAATTCTGGTTATTATTATTTTTTTTCTCATATTCAAAAGGCAAATTCATTTTCTCTCAAAGGGAGGACAGTTTTGGAGAGTTTTAATTAAGCAATCAGGCTCAAGGTGGTATATGGCCAATATATCATGGCTAAGGACTGTTATGCGCGACACATCGCGGAGTGTCTGGATACAGCCCTATTCCACAAACCCCCGAGGTGCCTTATTGGTATTATAAACTGGTTACCAAATGAATTAGAGCAGTAAAAATAAATGCTTTGTCATATCTGTGATTTACGGTCTGATATACCCCGGCTGTCAGCCAATCAGCATTCAGGGCTCGAACCACGCAGTTTAAAATATACTGTTTTTAGGATGCAGTGATTTTGATCATCTTTTATATTCATCTGACTAATTTAATAAAACCACATCTGAAGTTACTATTGACCAATCCAGTCAGATAAACAAACTATTTTATGTTCATTGAAATGTGAATGAATATATGATGTACCTTCAGTTATGTGTTTGCTCATATGAAGAAGAATGGAGTATTCCTTTCTAGCTTGCTTGCAGGAAAGGTGTTTTGTAAGGACCTTTGCATGTTTGAAGAAGACAATGCTACCCGCCAAAAGGACTCTTCTGAAGTGATGCTGTTAGGATCATGAACTGCTGGTCTGAAGATTGTCTACAGTGCTGGCAATCCGGTTTTGAACACTTCTGTTTGACCTAGACTCAGAAGTGTTCAAGGGAGGATCGGTAAGCCCCCGAAAACTCTTATCAACTGTATGGAAGAATTTCAGCAATCTCTGTGTTGATCTTGCCAACCCCATTGTCTCATCCTGAGGTTACATCCTGTAGATCTGATATCTGATTGGAGGTTAACTTTACAGGAGTACTTTCGGTCAACAACTCCGTTTTTGAATCAAAACAACTCAGATTTATTTCACCAGGCAAGTCAGTCACAAATTCTTATTTACAATGACGGCTTACCCCAGCCAAACCCCGATGACGCTGGGCCAGATGTTATTAAGCCTGAATTTGAACCAGGGACTGTACCTCTTGCACTGAAATGCAGTGCCTTAGACCGCTGCACCACTCGGGAGCCCAGATGCTTACATTCATTGTTCTTTCTCTTATGTTCCTGAACTGCTGTGGTGAGATTTGTAAATAAGAATTTGTTCTTAATTGACCTGCCTAGCTAAATAAAGGTTAAATAAAGTAAAATAATTATTTATTTATTTCTTCCTTGCTCCCTCCCAAGTGCTGTGGGCCATGGCACATGCCATGATTTCTTTGTCTCTCTCTGCTTAGGATAATGCATTTTCATGCTTGATAATGCTTTGTAACTTAAACGTTATGCCTTATATGCGAATGCATTCATTTTACAAAGTAATTACTTCCGGCGCCGACAGAGATGGCCGCCTCGCTTCGCGTTCTTAGGAAACTATGCAGTGTTTTTTTTTTTATGTATTATTTCTTACACTGTTACCCCAGGAAATCTTAAGTCTTATTACATACAGCCGGGAGGAACTATTGGATATAAGAGCAACCTCAACTTACCAACATTATGACCAGGAATACGACTTTCCCGAAGCGGGTCCTCTGTTTGGTCCACCACCCAGGATAATGGATCGGATCCCAGCAGGCGACCCAAAACAACGGCGCCGCAGAAGGGGCAGACGGAGTGGTCTTCTGGTCAGCCTCCGTAGACAGGCACATCGCCCACCGCTCCCGAGTATACTACTCGCCAATGTCCAGTCTCTTAACAACACGGTACACGAAATCCGAGCAAGGGTTGCCTTCCAGAGAGAAATCAGAGATTGTAACATTCTCTGTTTCACGGAAACATGGCTCACTCGGGATACGTTATCGGAGTCGGTACAGCCACCTGGTTTCTTCACGCATTGCGCCGACAGAAACAAACATCTCTCTGGTAAGAAGAAGGGCGGGGATGTATGCCTTATGATTAATGAGTCGTGGTGTGATCATAACAACATACAGGAACTCAAGTCCTTTTGTTCACCTGACCTAGAATTCCTTACAATCACATGCCGACCGCATTATCTACCAAGAGAATTCTCTTCGATTATAATCACAGTTGTGTATATCCCCCCCAAGCAGACACCTCAAAAGAACGTTGCCCTGAAAGAACTTCAATGGACTCTATGTAAACTGGAAACCACATATCCTGAGGGTGCATTTATTGTAGCTGGGGATTTTAACAAGGCTAATCTGAAAACAAGGCTCCCTAAATTTTATCAGCATATCGAATGCGCGACCTGGGCTGGCAAAATTCTGGATCATTGCTACTCTAACTGTCAGGACCCGGTTACGAACTCGGGTCTCCGGTGTGAGAAACAGTCACTTAGTAAACTGAGCCACTAATAGTCGGCAGAACCCAGAAGATGAGGCAGACACAGTAGTACTAGAGACGGTGATTTAATAAAGGAAAAAGGAAAAGATCTTCAGGCAAAAAATATAAATCCACAACGTCAAAAGTAATTCCAAGAGAAAAAATGTATATCCTCCAAGACACAAGACACAAATCCACAAAGTGGTAAGAACAGCAGGGAAAAAACAAACCTCAAAAGAATAATCAAAAATAAACAAGAACAAAACCAGAGTACCTCAAGAAAATCCAACTAGAGAAACAAATGTTCACAGCATGGCTGGGGCTGGGTGCTAACATACAAACACAGAGCAAAGAACTGAGGAACACTAAGGGTTTAAATACTTTCAAGGGAAATGAGGCACAGGTGCAAATAATAACTGGAACAAGGGAAAAAACAAAAGGGTAAAAAAAGCACAATGGGGGCATCTAGTGACCAAAACCTGAACAATCCTGGCCAAATCCTGACACTAACTTCCGCGACGCATACAAAGCCCTCCCTCACCCTCCTTTCGGCAAATCTGACCACGACTCCATTTTGTTGCTCCCAGCCTATAGACAGAAAGTAAAACAGGAAACGCTCGTGCTCAGGTCTGTTCAACGCTGGTCCGGCCAATCTGATTCCACGCTTCAAGATTGCTTCGATCACGTGGACTGAGATATGTTCCGGATAGCGTCGAAACAACAACATTGATGTATACGCTGATTCGGTGAGTGAGTTTATTAGCAAGTGCATTGGTGATGTTGTACCCACGGCGACTATTAAAACCTTCCCCAACCAGAAACCATGGATTGATGGCAGCATTCGCGCAAAACTGAAAGCGCGAACCACTGCTTTTAATCAGGGCAAGGCGACCGGAAACATGACCGAATACAAACAGTGTAGCTATTCCCTCCGCAAGGCAATCAAACAAGCTAAGCGTCAGTATAGAGACAAAATAGAGTTGCAATTCAACAGCTCAGACACGAGAGGTATGTGGCAGGGTCAGTCAATCACAGAGTACAAAAAGAAAACCAGCCCCGTCGTGGACCTCAATGTTTTGTTCCCAGACAAACTAAACAACTTCTTGGCTCGCTTTGAGGACAATACAGTGCCACCGACACAGCCCGCTACCAAAACCTGCGGGCTCCCCTTCACCGCAGCCAATGTGAGTAAAACATTTAAACGTGTTAACCCTCGCAAGGCTGCCGGCCAAGACGGCATCCCTAGCCGCGTCCTCAGAGCATGCGCAGACCAGCTGGCTGGTGTGTTTACGGACATATTCAATCAATCCCTATCCCAGTCTGCTGTTCCCACATGCTTCAAGAGGGCCACCATTGTTCCTGTTCCAAAGAAAGCTAAGGTAACTGAGCTAAACGACTATCGCCCTGTAGCACTCACTTCCGTCATCATGAAGTGCTTTGAGAGACTGGTCAAGGATCATATCACCTCCACCCTACCTGGGTCTCGACCCCGCCCTGTGCAACTGGGTCCTGGACTTTCTGATGGGACGCCCCCAGGTGGTGAGGGTAGGAAACAACATCTCCACCCTGCTGATCCTCAACACTGGGGCCCCACAAGGGTGCATTCTCAGCCCTCTCCTGTACTCCCTGTTCACCCATGACTGAGTGGCCATGCACTCCTCTAACTCAATAATCAAGTTTGTAGACAACACTACAGTGGTAGGCTTGATTACCAAGAACGATGAGACGGCCTACAGGGAGGAGGTGAGGGCCCTCAGAGTGTGGTGTCAGGAAAATAACCTCACACTCATCGTCCACAAAACAAAGGAGATGATCGTGGACTTCAGGAAACAGCAGAGGGAGCACCCCCCTATCCACATCGATGGGACAGTAGTGGAGAAGGTGGATTGTTTTAAGTTCCTCGGCGTACACATCACGGACAAACTGAAATGGTCCACCCACACAGACAGAGTGTTGAAGGCGCAACAGCGCCGCTTCAACCTCAGGAGGCTGAAGAAATTTGTCTTGTCACCAGAAACACTCACAAACTTTTACAGATGCACAATCGAGAGCATCCTGTCTGGCTGTATTACCGCCTGGTACGGCAACTGCTCTGCCCACAACTGTAAGGCTCTCCAGAGGGTAGTGAGGTCTGCACAACGCATCACCGGTGGCAAACTACCTGCCTACCAGGACACCTACACCACCCGATGTCACCGGAAGGCCAAAAAGATAATCAAGGACAACAACCACCTGAGCCACTGCCTGTTCACCCCGCTATCATCCAGAAGGCGAGGTCAGTACAGGTGCATCCAAGCAGGGACCGAGAGACTGAAAAACAGCTTCTATCTCAAGGCCATCAGACTGTTAAACAGCCACCACTAACATTTAGCGGCCGCTGCCAACAAACTGACTCAGCTCCAGCCACCTTAAAAATGGGAATTGATGGAAATTATGTAAAAATGTACCACCAGCCACTTTAAACAATGCCACCTAATATAATGTTTACATACCCTACATTACACATCTCTTATGTATATGTATATACTGTACTCTATATCATCTACTGCATCTTGCCATCTTATGTAATACATGGACCACTAGCCACTTTAAACTATGCCACTTTATGTTTACATACCCTACAGTACTCATCTCATAGGTATATACCGTACTCTATACCATCTACTGCACCTTGCCTATGCCGTCTGTACCATCACTCATTCATATATCTTTATGTACATATTCTTTATCCCTTTACACTTGCGTGTATAAGGTAGTAGTTGCGGAATTGTTAGGTTAGATTACTTGTTGTTATTACTGCATTGTCGGAACTAGAAGCACAAGCATTTCGCTACACTCGCATTAACATCTGCTAACCATGTGTATGTGACTAATAAATTTGATTTGATTTGATTTGAAGGGGAGGTCAGTACAGGTGCATCAAAGCTTGGACCGAGAGACTGAAAAACAGCTTCTATCTCAAGGCCATGAGACTGTTATACAGCCATCACTAACATTAAGTGGCTGCTGCCAACATACTGACTCAAATCTCTAGCCACTTTAACAATAAAAAATTGGATGTAATAAATGTATCACTAGTCACTTTAAATAATGCCACTTTATATAATGTTTACATACTCTACATTACTTATCTCATATGTACAGTGGGGCAAAAAAGTATAGTCAGCCACCAATTGTGCAAGTTCTCCCACTTAAAAAGATGAGAGAGGCCTGTAATTTTCATCATAGGTACACTTCAACTATGACAGACAAAATGAGGAAAAAAAATCCAGAAAATCCTATTGTAGGATTTTTTATGAATTTATTTGCAAATTATGGTGGAAAATAAGTATTTGGTCAATAACAAAAGTTTATCTCAATACTTTGTTATATACCCTTTGTTGGCAATGACAGAGGTCAAAGGGTATATAACAAAGTATTGAGATAAACTTTTGTTATTGACCAAATACTTATTTTCCACCATAATTTACAAATAAATTCATAAAAAATCCTACAATGTGATTTTCTGGAATTTCTTTTCTCATTTTGTCTGTCATAGTTGAAGTGCACCTATGATGAAAATTACAGGCCTCTCTCATCTTTTTAAGTGGGAGAACTTGCACAATTGGTGGCTGACTAAATACTTTTTTGCCCCACTGTATATACTGTACTCTATACCATCTAATGCATCTTGCCTATGCTGTTCGGCCATCGCTAATCCATATATTTATATGTACATATTCTTATTCAATCCTTTACACTTGTGTGTAAAAGGTAGTTGTTGTGAAATTGTTAGATTACTTGTTAGATATTACTGCATGGTCGGAACTAGAAGCACAAGCATTTCGCTACACTCACATTAACATCTGCTAACCATGTGTATGTGACCAATAAAAATGTATTTGATTTGATTTAATGAAATACACTTGTATTTAGAATTCCTTTCTCAGACATTTCTTCATTGCCTATTACTGTAACTCAACCATAGTCTTGTGTATTTTGCAAATGATCTTTATGTAGTCAAATAAACAATAGGCTAATTGCTTAGTCTTATTACGAGTCGCATGTGATGTGTAGATATAATATACTGCATATACACATATCAAATATTACTGCCTACTACACAATTTATACTTAACTCAGCAAAAAAAGAAACGGCCCTTTTTCAGACCCTGTCTGAAGTACACAGCTGGCCTTCTAGGCAGAGTTCCTCTGTCCATTGTCTGTGTTCTTTTGCCCATCTTAATCTTTTATTGGCCATTCTGAGATATTACTTTTTCTTTGCCTCTTCACTGTTGACGATATGTCTATGTCCTGGGAAATGTTCTTGTTACTTACAACCTCATGCTAATCGCATTAGCCTACGTTAGCTCAACCGTCCCGAAGAAGTTAACCCGGAAGCCAGCTGCACCAATGTGTTAATGTATTGGAGGAAACACTGTTCAACTGACGACCGAAGTCAACCTGCAGGCGCCCGGCCCGCCACATGGAGTCGCTAGAACACGATGTGCCAAGTAAAGCCCCCCAGCCAATCCCTCCCCTAACCCGGACGATGCTGGGCCAATTGTGCACTGACCTATGGAACTCCCTGTCAGAGCCAGTTGTGACACAGCCTGGTATCGAACCCAGGTCTGTAGTGACACCAGCCTTAGACCACTGCGCCACTCGGGAGGCCCCTCCTAATAGTGTTTTATTGTTATTGTGATGAGTCTGATGGTCCAGTTGTGTGGTATTGTGTGGTATTCCAGGTCCTCTGAGGCATTGTGCTGGCGATGGAAAATCTAATTTTTAAAAATGTGGTCATATGCTTTGGAAACAACAGGTAGACTAACAGTGAATTCCTTATTTGCTGGCACTTCCCAACAATGCAGAGAGAAAAAAGTATATATATAAAAATAATAACACTTGGCTATATAAAAGGGGTACCATTACCGAGTCAATGTGCAGGGATATGAGGTAACAGAGGTAGATACCAGTGGGGGCTGCTGAGTGGAGAACGGCTCATAATAATGCCACCAACCTCTTGAGGTAGATACAGTAACTTCAGAAAGTCTTCATACCCCTTGACTTATTCCACATTTTGTTTTGTTATAACCTTGACATGAAAATATATTAACTAGATTTTTTCTCACTCATCTACACACAATAACCCATAATAACAAAGTGAAAACATGTTTTTAGAAATGTTTGCAAATACAGCAATTTGCCTGTGCTTAGCTCCATTCCGTTTCTATTTTGTCCTGAAAAACATCCCAGTACTTAACGATTACAAGCATACCCATAACATGATGCAGCCACCACTATGCTTGTGTCACGCCCTGGCCTTAGTATTCTTTGTTTTCTTTATTATTTTAGTTAGGTCAGGGTGTGACATGGGGAATGTTTGTGTTTTGGGTGGTTATATGGTAAAGGGGGTGTTGGGTTTAGTGTATGGTTTGTGTTGAGTGAATGTTTCTAGGTATGTCTATAGTTGAATTAATGTTTCTAGGTATGTCTATGGTTGCCTGAGTGGTTCTCAATCAGAGACAGATGTCTTTCATTTGTCTCTGATTGGGAGCCATATTTAAGGCAGCCATAGGCATCAGGCATTTGTGGGTAATTGTCTATGTCTATGTGTAGTGTTTGTGTCAGCACTATTGGTTGATATAGCTTCACGGTCGTCAGTTTGTTATTTTGTTAGTTGTGTTTGTTTCGTGTGTTTTTTCTCTCTTCAAATAAAAGAAGATGTATTTTGCCCACGCCGCGCCTTGGTCCTCTCTCTCACCCATAGACATTCGTGACAGCTTGAAAATATATAGAGTGGTACTCAGTCATGTATCATATTGTATTCAGGACAAAACATGAATTGCTTTGCCACATTTTTTGCAGTATTAATTTAGTGCCTTGTTGCAAACCAGATGCATGTGTTGGAATACTTTTTTATGTACAGGCTTCCTTCTTTTCACTTTTTCAATTATGTTAATATTGTGGAGTAACTACACTGTTGTTGATCCATACTCAGTTTTCTCCTATCACAGCCCTTAATATGGGGTTGGTCCCCCTTTTGCTGCTATAACTTCTTATGGCTGCAATCCCGCTAACGGGATGATATGACAACAGCCAGTGAAAGTGCAGGGCGCCAAATTCAAAAAACAGAAATCTCATAGTTAAAATTCCTCAGACATACATGTGTCTTATACCACCAAAGTGCCCGATTTCAAATATGCTTTTCAGCGAAAGCACTACCAAACGATTATGTTAGGTCACACCAAACCAGCCATTTTTCCAGCAAAGGTTGCAGTCACAAAAAGCAGAAATATAGCTAAAATTAATCACTAACCTTTGATGATCTTCATCAGATGACACTCATAGGACTTCATGTTACACAATACATGCATGTTTTGTTTGATAAAGTTCATATTTATATTAAAAAATCTGAGTTTACATTGGCGCGTTACATTCACTAGTTCCAAAAACATCCAGTGATAGTGCATAGCCACATCGTTTCAACAGAAATACTGATCATAAATATAGATGATAATACAAGTTATACACATGGAATTATAGATATACCTCTCCTTAATGCAACCGCTGTGTCAGATTTCAAAAAAACTTTACGGAAAAAGCAAACCATGCAATAATCTGAGACGGAGCTCAGAACAATAGTAAAATTAGCAGCCATGTTGGAGTCAACAGAAAACCAGAAAATACATCAGAATGCAGTCCTAGGAATCCCAGGTCCACAATAAATACTTGATTTGTTCGATAATGTCCGTTATTTATGTCCAATTAGCTACTTTGGTTAGCGCGTTTGGTAAACAATTCCAAAGTCACAAAGCACGTCCACTATAACGTGACGAAATGTCCAAAAGTACCGTAACAGTCAGTAGAAACATGTCAAACGATGTATTGAATCAATCTTTAGAATGTTGTTAACATACATCTTGAATAACGTTCCAACCGGAAAATTACATTGACTTCAGTTGAGCGATGGAACGGAGCTGCCTCTCACGTGAATGCGCATGTTCAATGCGTGGTCACCTCATGGCAGTGGTGAATCATTCCTGTCTCCTTCGGCCCCCCTTCACATTAGAGTCATCAGACAAAGTTCTATCGACTGGTGACATCTAGTGGAAGCAGTAGGAAGTGAAAACTCATCCATATCTCGCTGTAATTTCAATGGGATCGTGGTTGAAAATCTACCAACCTCAGGAAAAATCCAAACAGGAAGTGGAACTTCTCAGGTTCTTGCCTGCCATATGAGTTCTGTTATACTCACAGACATAATTCAAACAGTTTTAGAAACTTCCGAGTGTTTTCTATCCAATACTAATAATAATATGCATATATTAGCCACTATGACTGAGGAGCAGGCCGTTTACTCTGGGCACCTCTGTGCACCTTTCATCCAAGCTACTCAATACTGCCCCTGCAGCCATAAGAAGATAACAGACTCCCCCCTCTTCTGCGAAGTCTTTCCACTGGATGTTGGAACGTTTCTGCAGGGACTTGCTTCCATTCATCCACAAGACCATAAGTGAGGTCGGTCACTGATGTTGGGCGATTAGACCTGGCTCGCATTCCAATTCATCCCAAACGTATTTGATGGGGTTGAGGTCAGAGCTCTGTGTAAGCCAGTCAAGTTCTTCTACACCGATCTCGACAAACCATTTCTGTATGGACCTCACTTTGTGCAGAAGGGCATTGTCATGCTGAAACTGTTGCCACAAAGTTGGAAGCACGGAATCGTCTAGAATGTACCGTTAAGATTTTCCTTCACTTGAACTAAGGGGCCTATCCCGAACTATGAAAAACAGCCCGAGACCATTATGCTCTTGATGGTGCAGCTTTAGAATTTTGAGGATCTGAGGACCCATGCTAAATCTTTTCAGCCTCCTGAGGGGGTAGAGTCATTGTCGTACCCTCTTCATGACTGTGTAGCTGTGTTTGAACCATAATAGATCCTTAGTGATGTGGACACCGAGGAACATAAGGATTAGGGTTGACCCGTTCCACTACAGCACCGTCAATGTGAATGGGTGCTTGCTCTGCCTTCCGTTTCCTGTAGTCCACGATCAGCTCTTTTGTCTTACTGACGTTGAGGTAAAGGTTGTTCTCCTGGCACCACACTGCCAGGTCTCTGACCTCCCTATAGGCTGTCTCGTAAATGTGATCAGGCCTACAAACGCCATGTCGTCTGCAAGATTAATGATGATGTTGGAGTCGTGCGTGGCCACACAGTTGTAGGTGAACAGGAGTACAGGAGGGGACTAAGCACGCACCCCTGCCCATGTTGAGGGTTAGCGAGGCGGATGTGTTCTTGCCTACTCTCACCACCTGGGGGAGGCCCGTCAGAAAGTTCAGGATCCAGTTAAAAAGGGAGGTGTTCAGTCCCAGTGATCTTAGCATATTGATGAGCTTCGAGGGCACTGTGGTGTTGAATGCTGAGCTGTAGTCAATGAACAGCATTCTCACGTAGGTGTACCTTTTGTCCAAGTGGGAAAGGCCAGTGTGGAGCGCAATAGAGATTGCGTCATCTGTGGATCTGTTGGGACAACAACACAACTAAAGACTATAAGTACTGCACACAACTCCTGACCACAACTACTGACAACAACTGACCAACCCCATTGACCACAACCACACAACGACTGACCAAAAGTACTGACCTCAACCACAAAACGACAGACCAAAACGATGGACCCCAACCCCACAACTACTGACCGCGACTACAAAACAACTGACCACAACCACACAGGTATTGACCAAAACTACTGACCACAATTACTGACCACAATCACACAACTACGAACCACACAACTACTGATCAAAACTACTGACCACAACAACACAACGACAGACCATAAATACTGCACACAACTTTTGACCACAACTACTGACCGCAACCACACAACTACTGACCACAACCACAACTATTGACAACCCAACTACTGAACCATACAACAACTGACCACAACCACACAACTACTGATCACAATTACTGACCACTACCACACAAATGCTGAATGTAACCACATAACTAGTGACCACAAAGCTCTTGACCACAACTACTGACCATAACCACACAACTACTGACCACAATTACTGACCACAACTACTAACTACAACTGCTGACCACAATACCACAACTATTGACCAAAACTACTGACAACATTCACTGAACACACCTACTGATTATAACCAAAAACAACTGACTAGAACTACTCACCACTACTGACCACAACCACTGACCACAACTACTGACCAAAACGACTAACCAAAACCACACAACTACTGACCACAACAACACAACTCCAGACCTTAACGATTGCACACAACTACTGACCACACCCACACAACTACTGCCAACAACCATACTACCATTTACCACAACTATTGACCAAAACAACTTACCACAGCTACTGACCACAACCACAAAACTACTAACCAAAACTACTGACCTAAACTACTGACCACAATAACTAAACTATTGAACCACACACCTACTGACCAAAACCACACACCTACTGACCAAAACCACACACATACTGACCAAAACCACACACATACTGACCAAAACCACACAACTACTGACCACAACCACACAATTACTGACCACGCAACTACTGACCACAACTACTTATATCACCTACTGACCTAACCTGCTCACCTAACATACTTACCACAACCACACAACTACTGAACACAACTATAGACCACACAACTACTGATCACAACCACACAACTACTGACTACAACTACTGAACAACACAACTTTGACCCTGCGTTGGTTTAAGAAGTCTGATACCATTGGGCAAAAACTGGTTGAATCAAAGTTGTTTCCACGTCATTTCATCCCCCCAAAATGATGTGATGATGTTGAATCAACGTGGAAAACTGATTGGATTTGCAACAAGTCATCAACATAAAGGAATTAGATTTTGTTTTATCATTCAGGACTAAAACCTAATGTCAGTAATATTGCAGGACTGTAGTCTTCCACTGTAGAGCAAACATGACTTTATACTGCCTTTATCATTTCTAGTGTGTGTTGGTGCCATGTTGAGCTGACCTTTGGTAGCTGTTTGATGCTGTGGTGGGGGTGAGAGAGGAGGTAATGGCCCTGCGCTTTAAACCAGCCTTTTGTTTAATACTTGTTCTGGATCGATTGTGTGTGCAAGAAACTTGATGTTTCAATAAGTAGTTGAAAAGGCTCTGATTCGCATCCAGAGTTAGCTTATCTCCCTATGTGTACGCAAGCTGTGAACCTGCATGTGCCCCAGGGGCTATATTACTCAAATGTAAATGTAAGGAATTATGTCAAGTCTTTTCTGTCTTAATCCTTTCACTTTCAAAATTGTCTCTCTTCCTCTATCTCTACTGTATCTCTCTCTCTCTATATCGATTTCTCTCATTATTCTCTTTTTCACTATCATATACTTTCATCATTTGCTTTCTTTAATCTATTGAACAAACTCATTCTCTAGGCATGCATATGATGCCATTGTTGCCACAGTGAAAATCTGGGAGGAACATTCAGGGGGAGATCAATACTGGATATAACTCTTTCCCTGTGGCACTTCTCCTTTAAAATTACGATGCTAAAAAGCAATGAGAAGGGTGTCTGAGAGAGTTTCTCACCAGCTCTTGACTCATCTAATACACCTTGAATTACAATTCTTGGATTTGCTAAGAGGAACAATAGAGCCATTCATCTTGTCTGGATATCCCGTGAAGAGGGTTTCCATTCAATACTGGAAACAGAGAGGGATGAAAGTCAACATAGCGCTCATCCGCAGCTTTCGCCAGCTCTCCTGTGTCTCGTGTTCCTTGCTCGATACCAGGCCGGGTGGATGTGTGAATGGAGAAACTAGGCCGGGTAGATGTGTGAATGGAGAAACTAGGCCGGGTAGATGTGTGAATGGAGATACCAGGCCGGGTGGATGCGTGACTGGATCCTAATAGATGAGGGCCTATGTTGTTTCTGCCATTAGTTTGCACCACTCAGCTCTAAGACCAGGTTTTCTGAGTAGTCCACAATTAGTGTACGTTTACATTGGGTGTGCGCAGCATTGACAAAAAAGTGAAGAATGATTACCAATACTTTATAGGTGTAACGTTCGTCGTCTGGAGGAGAAGAAGAGGACCAAGATGCAGCGTGGTATGTGTCCATAATGTTTTAATAATAAAACTGAACACTGAAACAAAACAATAAACCGACAAACGAACAGTCCCGAAAGGTGAAACACAAAAACACTAAACAGGAAATAACCACCCACAAAACACAACAGAAAACAGGCTACCTAAATATGGTTCCCAATCAGAGACAATGACTAACACCTGCCTCTGATTGAGAACCATATCAGGCCAAACGAGAAAACCAACATAGAAACACAAAACATAGATAACCCACCCAACTCACGTCCTGACCAACTAAAACAAAGAAATAACACAAGAACTAGGGTCAGAACGTGACAGTACCCCCCCCCCCCCCCCCAAGGTGCGGACTCCGGCCGCAAAACCTGAACCTATAGGAAGGGTCTGGGTGGGCATCTGTCCGCGGTGGCGGCTCAGGCGCTGGACGTGGACCCCACTCCACCATTGTCTTAGTCCGCTTCAGTGGCGTCCTTTGAGCGGCGACCCTCGCCGCCAACCTAGGACTGGCAACCCTACTAAAGGGCCCCACTGGACTGAGGGGCGCCTCTGGACTGAGGGGCAGCTCAGGACTGAGGGGTAGCTCCGGACTGAAGGGCAGCTTCGGACTGAGGGGCAGCTCTGGACTGAAAGACGGCTCTGGCGGCTCCTGACTGGAGGGCGGCTCTGGCGGCTCCTGACTGGCGGGCGGCTCTGGCGGCTCCTGACTGGCGGGCGGCTCTGGCGGCTCCTGACTGGCGGGCGGCTCTGGCGGCTCCTGACTGGCGGGCGGCTCTGGCGGCTCCTGACTGGCGGGCGGCTCTGGCGGCTCCTGACTGGCGGGCGGCTCAGAAACACAAAACATAGATAACCCACCCAACTCACGTCCTGACCAACTAAAACAAAGAAATAACACAAGAACTAGGGTCAGAACGTGACAATAGGACTGGTAGTTTCTTATAAGGCACTACATTGGTACTCTGATCAAAAGCTACATCAAATGTCACGGTACGGCAGGAAGCCTTAACATTTGCACGTAATTGCTCCTAGCTAAGTACATTGCAATTGTTATTGACATTGTAATCCTATTATAGGTATGTATGCACTTATCACAAGTTCACTCTCTTCTTCAAGAGTGCCCTGACAGGTTCTCCAGCAAATGACGAGAAGTGTTGAGATAGATCTCTGATGAACAATGGTAATTGTCCATTATTAAGTCCTGCATCCCAGTAATTGTCACTTATTATCCTCATCTCAGTTCTGCGGTGCCATGGTTTACCACGTTCTTTATCCAGGGACACCCATTTCACAAAGGAGTAACAGGAGAGAGACAGAGAGAGGACGACCCAGTCCCACGCTCCTGCATGTCTCCTATAGCATGGTTACACAATGGATGTGCCAATCCTAATGACATCATGGCACCTCTGTCCATTCCCGGCTTGGGAGCAGGGCAGCAGGGGTGGAGGAGAAACACCTCACAGACCTCAGCATCATTACTATCATGGCGGGTGTCAGAGAGGTGACATGGTAGACAGGAGAGAGATTAAGGGAGAGAGGGAGCAGGAGGAGGAGAGCATGGATAGAAAACACTGGCTCTTATTATCAGGCCTGTGACAGATGGAGAAAAGAGGAGACAGACACAAGTCAATCTATACATTCACTGTACAGGAAGTGTGGCAAAGTTGATCATTATGAAAGAACCACATAATGGGATCATTTTGATTCTGACAGCAGCTGGCTGAGAACCGTCTGTTATTGTTACTGGTCTCACTTTGTGTGGTTTAATGCTGCCATGTGTTTGAATGTGTCTGGTGAATTTGAGAAGCAACGATAAGCAGAGAGTGGTTTCTATAATGTTAGAAGTTTTTACTCAGCTCTGGTGGAGAAGTATGTTTAGAATGTCGCCCACTTTACCTCAGATCACTACTATTTCATTGTTAAAATCATTACATTAAAACAGTTACAAAATTTAGTGGCAGTGATAGGAGAAAACAGAGGATAGATCAACAATATTGTAGTTACTCCACAATACTAACCTAATTGACAAAGTGAAAAGAAGGAAGCCTGTACAGAATACAAATATTCCAAAACATGCATCCTGTTTGCAACAAGGCACTAAAAAAATACCCCCCAAAAATGTGGCAAAGCAATTAACTTTTTTGTCTTGAAGTGTTATGTTTGGGGAAAATACATCACATTACTGAGTACCACTCTCCACTTTTTCAAGCATAATGGTGGCTGCATCATGTTATGGGTATGCTTGTAATCATTAAGGACTGAGGAGTTTTTCCAGGATAAAAAAGAAACGGAAGCTACGGTAAGCACATGCAAAATCCTAGAGGAAAACCTGGTTCAGTCTGCTTTCCATCAGACACTGGGAGATTAATCAATATTTCAGCATGACAATAACCTAAAACACAAGGCTTACCCAGAAGACAGTGAATGTTCCCGGGGTCCGACTTACAGTTTTGACTTAAATCTGCTTGAAAATCTATGGCAAGACCTGAAAATAGTTGTGTAGCAATGATCAACAACCAATTTGACAGAGCTTGAAGAATTTAGAAAAGAATAATGGGCAAATGTTGCACAATCCAGGTGTGAAAAACTCTTAGCGATTTACCTAGCAATATTTACAGCTGTAATCGCTGCCAAAGGTGCTTCTACATGGGTGTGAATACTTATGTAAATAAGCTATTTCTGCATTTAATTTGCCAAATAAATAAAAAAACATGTTTTCACTTTGTCATTATTTAAACCATTTTTGAATTCATAATTCCGGCTGTAACACAAAAACATGTGGAATAAGTCAAGGCCTATGAATAATTTTTAAAGGCCTAAAATTATCCTTGAAAAGAATACAGTATATACACTAAACAGAAATATAAACATGTAAAGTATAGATCCCATGTTTCATGAGCTGAAATAAAAGATCAGACATTTTCCATATGCACAAAAAGCTTATTTCTCTCCAATTGTGTGCACAAATTTGTTCACATCTCTGTTAGTGAGCATTTCTCATTTGCCAAGACAATCTATCCACCTGACAGTTGTGGCATATTAAGAACCTGAATAAACAACATGACCCTAAAAATTGTCAAACACCCCAGCCACCCCATTCATAGACTGTTCTCTCTACTACCGCATGGCAAGCGGTACCGGAGTGCCAAGTGTAGGACAAAAAGGCTTCTCAACAGTTTTTACCCCCAAGCCATAAGACTCCTGAACAGGTAATCAAATGGCTACCCGGACTATTTGCATTGTGTGCCCCCACCAACCCCCCGCCCACCCCAACCCCTCTTTTATCGCTGCTGCTACTCTCTGTTCATCATATATGCATAGTCACTTTAACTATACATTCATGTACATACTACCTCAATCAGCCTGACTAACCGGTGTCTGTATGTAGCCTCGCTACTTTTATAGCCTCGCTACTGTATATAGCCTGTCTTTTTACTGTTGTTTTATTTCTTTACCTACCTATTGTTCACCTAATACCGTTTTTGCAATATTGGTTAGAGCGTGTAAGTAAGCATTTCACTGTAAGGTCTACACCTGTTGTATTCGGCGCACGTGACAAATAAACTTTGATTTGATTAAACAGGTGCCCTTGTGCTGGTGACAATAAAAGGCCACTCTAGCTTTGTCACACAACACCACAGAGGGAGTGTGCAATTGGCATGCTGACTGCAAGAATATCCACCAGAGCTCTTGCCAGAAAATGTTATGTTAATTTCTCTACCATAAGCCGCCTCCAAAATCATTTTAGAGAATTTGGCAGTACATCCAACCGGCCTCACAACCGCAGACCATGTGTAACCACGTCAGCCCAGGACCTCCACATCAGGCTTCTTCACCAGCAGGATCGACTGAAATCAGCCACCAGCTGATGAAACTGTGGGTTTGCACAATTTAATAATTTTTTCATACATTTTCAGAAACCCTCTCAGGGAAGCTCATCTGCATGCTCGTCGTCCTCAGTAAGGGTCTTGACCTTACTGCAGTTTGGCGTTGTAACCAACTTCAGTGGGCAAATGCTCACCTTAGATGGCCACTGGCACACTGGAAAAGTGTGCTCTTCCTCTTTGTTTGAAAATATGGAGAGTGGTGCACCGTAATGTGTTTTATTGGATTTGCCCCAAACATAAAACTTTGTATTCAGGACAAAAAGTGAATTGCTTTGCCAAATACTTTAAAGTACTACTTTGGTACCTTGTTGCAAACAGGATGCATGTTCTGGTGTATTTTTATTTGATACAGGCTTTCTTCTTTTTACTCTGTCAATTAGGTTAGTATTGTGGAGTAACTAAAATGTTGATTCATCCTCAGTTTTCTCCTATCACAGCGAGTAAACTGCAACTGTTTTAAAATCACAATGGCCTCATGGTCAAATCCCTGAGCGGTCTCCTTATTCTCCGGCAACTAGGAGAGGAAGGAGTCCTGTATCTTTGTAATGACTGGGTGTATTGATACACCACCCAAAGTGTCATTAATATCTTCACCATGCTGAAATGGATATTCAACATCTGGTTTTACATTTTTTTTAGCCATCTACCAATAAGTCCCCTTCTTTGTGAGGCATTGGAAAACCTCCCTGGTCTTTGTGTTTGAATCTGTGTTTGACTGAGGGCCCTTATAGATTATTGTGTGTGGGGTACAGAGATGAGGTAAAATCATGTTAAACACTATTATTGCACACAGAGTGAGTCCATGCAACGTATTATGTGACTTGTTAAGCAAATTGTTACTACTGGACATATTTAGGCTTGCCATAACAAAGAGGTTGAATATTTATTGATTGAAGACATTTCAGCTTTTCATTTTCTATTAACTTGTAAACATTTTTTTAAAACTAATTCCACTTTGACATTTTGTGGTATTGTGTGTAGGCCAGTGATCAAAAAATCAATACTTTTTTCATTTAAAATTCAGGCTGTAACACAAATGTGAAAAAAAGGCAAGGGGTGTGAATTCTTTCTGAAGTCACGCTTTAAATGATGTACAGCTCATGAAGGCTTCATAAAGCCTTCAGACATCTTTCATAAGCATTATATAAATGTTTTACAAATCATCTATAACCGTATGTCATGCTTTATAAAGGGTTCATAAATGTGGCATAACTGTGTGACATAACCACCAATGTCAAATTGACATAAACAACCATGTCAAAAATGACATAGACCTCTGGTTTATAAAGGGTGGCATAAGCGACGCTTAATAAACGCCTTTTAAATCATAATAATTTGAGGCTTTACAAAGCATTTATAACCCTGTCATGCATCTTGGTGGAGCATTGCAACGCCAGGATATTTGAGCCACCCATGTGTAAAAACATTCACCCATGACTAAATCGTATGGATAAAAGCATCTGCTAAATTGTATATATTCTATTTCACTATCAAATTTCTAGGTTTCTAGATTACCCTTTTAGGTACATTGTCAATATTGGACCTGACCTCAACTTCCCCCTCAAAATGTTGGTAGGGCCTTTATAAAATATTTACATTTTTTGCCTATTTCTGTTATTTTTCCCCCAAACTCTGTTTTCTTGGTTTTGAATATTACAGTTTTTGGATTATCCCATTTTTGTTCCTAATTTACCTGTATTTTCACACTTTTTTAATAGATCAACAACAAAATTGTATTTTCTATGTTCACTACAACGCTTAAACCACACCAGGGGATTACTATTGAGGTCTGGGAAAAATCTAAGAAACTTAGATATTTTAGTGTATTATTCAGAGCCCCATGAAATGACACGATATACTGTATACATTCTACAGACCCTACTGAGTATTGCCTACAATACTTTTACTGCTGCACCCAAAAAAGTTATTGCTCTAAGCCAGTGGTTCCCAAACTTTTTATAGTACCGTACCCCTTCAAACATTCAACCTCCAGCTGCGTACCCCCTCTAGCACCAGGGTCAGCGCACTCTCAAATGTTGTTTTTTGCTATCATTGTAAGCCTGCCACACACATGCTATACAATACATTTATTAAACATAAGAATGAGTGTGAGTCTATGTCACAACCCAGCTCGTGGGAAGTGACAAATAGCTCTTATAGGACCAGGGCACAAATAATAATAATCAATCATTTTGCTCTTTATTTTGCCATCTTACATATAAAACCTTTGTTTTCGATTTGTTCATCGAAAATTGTGAATAACTCACCACAGGTTAATGAGAAGGGTGTGCTTGAAAGGATGCACATAACTCTGCAATGTTGGGTTGTATTGGAGAGAGTCTCAGTCTTAAATCATTTTCCACACACAGTCTGTGCCTGTATTTAGTTTTCATGCTAATGAGGGCCGAGAATCCACTCTCACATAGGTACATGGTTGCAAAGGGCATCAGTGTCGAAACAGCGCGATTTGCCAAGGCAGGATACTCTGAGCGCAGCCCAATCCAGAAATCTGGCAGTGGCTTCTAAATAAATTCAATTTTCACAGAATCTCTTGTTGCAATTTCGATGAGGCTCTCTTGTTCACATATCGGTAAGTGGACTGGTGTCAGGGCATGAAAGGGATAATGAATCCAGCTGTTTGTGTCATCCGTTTCGGTAAAGTACCTGCGTAATTGCGCACCCAACTCACTCAGGTGCTTCGCTATATCACATGTGACATTGTACATAAGCTTGAGTTCATTTGCACACAAAAAATCATACAATGATGGAAAGACCTGTGTGTTGTCCTTGTTAATTGAATATATTGAGTATTATTGCGGAGAGTCTCTGTAATCCTAGATTCAGATCATTCAGGCAAGAAAAAACATGACCTAGATAGGCCAGTCGTGTGAGAAACTTGTCATCGTGCATGTGGTCAGACAAGTGAAAATTATGGTCAGTAAAGAAAACTTTAAGCTCTTCTCTCAATTAAAAAAAACGTGTCAATACTTGGCCCTTTGATAACCAGCGCACTTCTGTATGTTGTAAAAGCGTTACATGGTCGCTGCCCATATCATTGCATTGGGCAGAAAATACACGAGAATTCAGTGGGCCTTGCTTTAACAAAGTTAACCATTTTCACTGTAGTGTCCAAAACGTCTTTCAAGCTGTCAGGCATTACCTTGGCAGCAAGAGCCTCTCAGTGGATGCTGCAGTATACCCAAGTGGCGTTGGGAGCAACTGCTTGCACACACGTTACAACTCCACTATGTCTCCCTGTCATGGCTTTTGCCCCAACAGTACAGATACCAACACATCTTGACCACCAAAGTCCATTTGATGTCACAAAGCTCTCCAGTACTTTAAAAATATCCTATCCTGTTGTCCTGGTTTTCAGTGGTTTGCAGAAGAGGATGTCTTCCTTAATTGACCCCCCATAAACGTAACGGACATATACCAGGAACTGTGCCATTTTTTTCTTTAAATGTGAATCACATTTTTATTTGGGTGTTACCCCCGACGGCATTGCGCGTACCCTTGGGAATACCGGCTCTAAGCCAATATGTATTCCATATACAGTGATTCACATTGGGGGCATTTATTTGACCTTGGAACAGGTTTTAAAACCCACATTTAATGCAAATGTCACATAAATATGAACAAATATGAATCATTGTTAATGTTTAGACAATAATTTTTCATATATTATGAATGGTTATTGACATTTTTTTACTATTACGTGGGGACGTTTATTTAGAACATTTCCGAAATTCTGTGACCCGGAAGTACTTTTTTAGTGTTGTGACAAGACGCTGAACATGTGATGAGTTCGCAAATAAAATCCCCACTTGTGCTGCCACTGGAAAGCGAAAATGAAGTAAGTTAATTAACCTTTATTTATTGTAATTTAATTTTGTTTGTAGTAGTTAAGTGTAGAGATAGATTACATACTGTAGCTACCTCAATTGTTATTTTATTTGTATTATTTTATTTAACCTTTATTTAACTAGGCAAGTCAGTTAAGAACAAATTCTTATTTACAATGACGGCCTACCAAAAGGCAAAAGGCCTCTTGGGGATGGGGGCCTGGGATTAAAAATAAAACATAAATACAATATAAATATAGGACAAACACACATCACAACAAGAGAGACAACACAACACTACATAGAGAGACCTAAGACAACAACATAGCAAGGCAGCAACACATGACAACACAGCATGGTAGCAACACAACATAACAACAACATGGTAGCAACACAACATGGTAGCAGCACAAAACATGGTACAAACATTATTGGGCACAGACAACAGCACAAAGGGCAAGAAGGTAGAGACAACAATACATCACACAAAGCAGCCACAACTGTCAGTAAGAGTGTCTATGATTGAGTCTTTGAATGAAGAGATTGAGATAAAACTGTCCAGTTTGAGTGTTTGTTGCAGCTCGTGCCAGTCGCTAGCTGCAGCGAACTGAAAAGAGGAGCGAACCAGGGATGTATTTGCTTTGGGGACCTTTAACAGAATGTGACTGGCAGAGCAGGTGTTGTATGTGGAGGATGAGGGCTGTAGTAGATATCTCAGATGGGGGCCTAAGAGGGTTTTATGAATAAGCATCAACCAGTGGGTTTGCGATGGGTATACAGAGATGATCAGTTTACAGAGGAGTATAGAGTGCAGTGATGTGTCCTATAAGGAGCATTTGTGGCAAATCTGATGGTCGAATGGTAAAGAACATCTAGCCGCTCAAGAGCACCCTTACCTGCCGATCTATAAATTATGTCTCCGTAATCTAGCATGGGCAGGATGGTCATCTGAATCAGGGTGAGTTTGGCAGCTCGGGTGAAAGAGGAGCAATTACGATAGAGGAAACCAATTCTAGATTTAACTTTAGCCTGCAGCTTTGATATGTGCTGAGAGAAGGACAGTGCACCGTCTAGCCATAATCCCAACTACTTGTATTATGAGGTGACTACCTCAAGCTCTAAACCCTCAGAGGTAGTAATAACACCTGTTGGAACAGGGGCATTCTTCTTACCAAACCACATGACTTTTGTTTTGGAGGTGTTCAGAACTAGGTTACGGGTAGAGAAAGCTTGTTGGACACTAAGAAAGCTTTGTTGTAGAGCATTTAACACAAAATCCGGGGAGGGGCCAGCTGAGTATAAGATTGTATCATCTGTATATAGATGGATGAGAGAGCTTCCTACTGCCTGAGCTATGTTGTTGATTTAAATTGAGAAGAGCGTGGGGCATAGGATCGAGCCTTGGGGTACTCCCTTGGTGACAGGCAGTGGCTGAGACAGCAGATGAGAGAGGTAGTTAGCAAACCAGGCCAAAGACCCCTCAGAGACACCAATACCCCTTAGCCGGCCCACAACAATGGAATGGTCTACTGTATCAAAAGCTTTGGCCAAGTCAATAAAAATAGCAGGACAACATTGCTTAGAATCAAGGGCAATGGTGACATCGTTGAGGACCTTTAAGGTTGCGGTGACACATCCATAACCTGAGCGGAAACCAGATTGCATACCCGAGAGAATACTATAGACATGAAGAAAGAAAGCCAGTCAGTTGATTATTGACAAGTATTTCCAACACTTTTGATAAAGAGGGCAAAATAGAAATAAGCCTATAACAGTTAGGATCATCTTGATCTCCCCCTTTAAATAAAGTACGAACTGTGGCTGCCTTCCAAGCAATGGGAACCTCCCCAGAAAGGAGAGACAGGTTAAAAAGTTTGGAGATAGGCTTGGCAATGATAGGGGCAGCAACCTTAGCAAAGAAATTGTTTAAACCATCTGACCCAGATGTTTTTTGGGATCAAGTTTAAGGAGCTTCTTTAGCACCTCAGACTCAGTGACTGCCTGCAGGGGAAAAAGAGGGAGAAGCATCGCGTATAGTTGCATTAGAAGGGGTGGGAGATGAGGAAATGTTGGACGGGCAAGGAGGCATGGCAGAGTCAAATAGAAATCCTGACTTAATAAAGTGGTGATTAAAGAGCTCAGCCATGTGCTTCTTGTCAGTAACAAACACATCATCAACATTAAGGGACATGGACAGCTGTGAGGAGGATGGTTTATTCTCCAGGTCTTTAAACCGTTTTCAAGAACTTCTTGGGGTTAGACCCACAGAGAGAGAACTGCTCCTTAAAGCACTGTAACTAACTTTGGCCTTCCGGATAGCCTGAGTGCACTTATTTCTCATTTGCCTGAACTTGCCACTCATTTGCCAGTCAGCCTGAGTATGCGTGTGCCGAACCTTTCGCCAAATGCAATTCTTGAGGTGGAGTAACTCTGCAAGATCATGGTCGAACCAGGGGCTGAACCTGTTTAAATTAAATTCTGTTAAATTATCATTTTCTTTATGGGGGAGTGTTTGTTAACAATACCACTGAAAATATCAAAAAATAAGGTCCAAGTGTCTTCGACACAGGGGATCAAGCTGATTCTATACCATTTTACAGAAGCCAGTTCATGAAGGACAGAGGCCAGTTATTTCAAATAATTCCAGTGACTTCACAGCAATTGCTATCTAGTCGAAATTTAGCTAGCTAGCAGGTTGAGCTATATACAAATCCCCCTAGATACAGCCTTGTCTCAGTCATGTCATGAGATTTGTAAATGAAAGAGGAATATAATAATATGAATTGAATGGAGCAAAAGCACCCCCACACCTCCTCCTCCATGCTTCATGGTGAGAACCACACATGCGGAAATCATCCGTTCACCTACTCTGCGTCTCACAAAGACACGGCGGTTGGAAATCAAAAATCTTAAATTTGGACTCATCAGGCCAAAGGACAGATTTCCACCAATCTCATGTCCATTGCTAGTGTTTCTTGGCCCAAGCATATTGGTGTCCTTTAGTGGTGGTTTCTTTGCAGCAATTTGACCATGAAGGCCTAATTCACACAGTGTCCACTGAACAGTTGATGTTGAGATGTGTCTGCAATCTGAGGTGCAGTTAACTCTAATGAATTTATCTTTGCAGCAGAGGTAATTCCTGGTCTTCCTTTCCTGTGGCCGTCCTCATGAGAGCCAGTTTCATCATAGCACTTGATGGTTTTTGTGACTACACTTGAAGAAACTTTCAAAGTTCTTGAAATTTTCCATATTGACTGACCTTCATGTCTTAAAGTAACGATGGACTGTCGTTTCTCTTTGCTTATTTGAGCTGTTCTTGCCATAATATGGACTGTGTCTTTTACCAAATAGGGCTATCTTCTGTATACGACCCCTACTTTGTCACAACACCACTGATTGGCTCAAAAGCCTTAAGAAAATTAATTCCACAAATACATTTTTAACAAGGCAAACCTGTTAATTGAAATGCATTCTCATGCAGGTGGTTGAGAGAATGCCAAGAGCGAGCAAAGCTGTCATCAAGGCAAAGGGTGGCTACTTTGAAGAATCTAAAATCTATTTTCATTTGTTTAACACTTTTTTGGTTACTGCATGATTCTGTATGTGTTATTTCATAGTTTTAATGTCTTCACTGTTATTCTACAATGTATAAAATAGTCAAATTAAAGAAAAACTCAGAAAACAGTGATGCTTTTCCATCTATCCTCCGAGCTGGGGTTAGCCTCTCAAACCCCGAGCGAACTGCTATAGTAGCAGACACGCTAACAAATTAATAATTACCATGTACACTCACTTGTTAAATTAAATATGCAGATACATTATATAGAATATAGAATACAGAGTTCAGTAGGCCTAGTTCTGGAATAGAAATAGAAGGCTTAGAACTTATAGTTCTGTGGCAAGTGACTGGGATTCACTGTCAGAACCAGAACCAGTGGCCAGTGTGGGAGGGCCTGTTTTAGATGAACAACAGTTGCTGTAGGGGTCTCCACATCTGTGTGTTTTCATCTTGGGACCAATTTTCTATTCCAGTGTGTTACTCTATGATGTGTCTGTGTGAGATGTGCCTGTGGCCTCGCTACTTTACAGTGACTGTGATGTTATGTCAAAGTGCAAGGCCTGATTGAAACTATTAAAGGAAGATGAGTTGAGTGATGAGGCAATAGCTGGTACTGTAGGGGGTGAGGCTCTGCAGCCCACGGGCTTCATGTTACAGCCTTTATCATCTTGTGGGGCGGGAAGCTGGAGTCTGTGCTGCTGCTACTCAGCTTCATTGGAATCATTTCTCCCCTCTACACGCTCATATTGCATAATAATGCTGATGTTCTGTGATGCCACTTACTGTATCTGTTTTACTGCTTTCATAATTACAGGTTCTTGAAGTGTGTGGCAGCCATCTAATTGGAAGATGAGTTAACATGCATGACGTTAAGTGATTTTCATTTTCAGGCAACCAATTGAGTGGTCGGTTCTACCATCCCTCCAACACACACACACACACACTCGTGCACGCACGCACGCACACACACACACACACACACACACACACACACACACACACACACACACACACACACACACACACACACACACACACACACACACACACACACACACACACACACACACAGAGAGCGCCAGACAAACAGACATTTGTCTTTATTCACTTCCTATTCTGTGAAAAAGACGGTTAAAATTTACCCTGAGTATAGTAGTTTTACTTCAGTCACACAATTATTAAACACACTCCACTGAATGTGTAAATTCAGATTTTTCTTTAATTACTTGAATACGCAAACTATCAATTTACTTGCTGCGTTTAATTACAGAACTGTGAGACCTGGGGTTCTAGTCTAAGGCTTGGCAAAACAATTGTTAATTGAACGGGTATTACAATATATGTTCATGATTTTCTGTTGGATGCATCCTTTGTAGGAAAATAACAAACAATGGAATTGATTTGATAGTCTGCTTGTTCAATCAAGACAGAGGAAATCATTAAAACACACCCGCACACAAACAGACAGACAGACAGACAGATACTCTACTAGGTTCTATAGGAGACCACCTTCAACTTGGAAGTGAATAAACTGCCCACACTACCTCTTCCACAAAATGTTGTTTGATGTTTTTGTGTTGGTGAACAAAAGAAGGCTTTGAAAGGCATCCTTCAAAGAGAAGTACAGTACCTGTAAGGACCGACGCCGGAGACGAGAAACAGGTACAGGGAGATGACATTTAATTAGGAACAGACAAAGAGCAAGACAGAAATAGCGTCAGCACACGGATACACAATGACAAATGACAATCAGTGCAGCAGCGGGGAACAGAGATAAGGAACTGACAAATATATGGGAGGTAATAAACAGGTGAGTCCAATAATACGCTGATGCGTGTGACGGGGGAAAGGCAGGTGTGCGTAATGATGTTGGCAGGAGTGCGCAATGCTGGGGAGCCTGGCGCCCTTGAGCGCCAGGGGGGAAAAGTGGGATCAGGCGTGACAGTACCAGTCAAAACTTTGGACACACCTACTCATTCAAGTGTTTTTCTTTATTTCTTACATTGTAGAATAATAGTGAAGACATCAAAACTATGAAATAACACGTATGGAATCATATAGTTACCAAAAAAATGTTAAACAAATCAAAATACATTTTAGATTTTAGATTCTTAATTCAAAAGGCACTTGCACATCTGAGCTATCTTTTTTGCAGGTGCATGGTAACAGTTGAATGAAATGAGAAAAAAGAAGAAACCTGCACACTACATTGATAGTATCACTGCTCTTTAATAAGCTTAACGTATCGAGCTCTGATGAAGGCCGTGAGGCTGATGCGTAAAGCTTATTAAAGGGCAGTGATACTATCAAGAGCAGTGTGCAGGTTTCTTATTTTTTCTCATATTTTAGATTCTTCAAAGTAGCCACCGAATCTGAAATATATTTTGATTTGTTTAACACTTTTTCGGTTACTACATTTTTCTAGATGTGTTATTTCATCATTTTGATGTCTTCACTATTATTCTACAATGTAGAATACAGTAAAAAATTAAGAAAAACCCTTGAATGAGTAGGTGTGTCCAAACGTTTGACTGGTACTGTATGTCACACAAGTGATGCTACTATACCACTGTCTGGGAGGTATTCAGAGACATGCTATTCTGTATGACACTAAAGTAATTGTTTGGTTACCTAGCATCAAAGTTAATGTAACTCTGTGCCAGCATTTACATATAAACACCTGGCTTATACCAACGTTACTATCTAAAGTAGCATCATTCACCCGCTGGCACACTAGCACAGCACCACCCACTTGATCTCACTCAGATTCATGTAGTGTCATGTAGAGCGCTGTGAGCAGTGGCTTGTTTGACAGATACCAAGAGCTCATCAGTCATTCATGTTTAGTGTCCCTCATCCTGTTTGTGTATGATGCTGACAGTCCCCACGCTATCACCTTGATTTATGCTTCCCTTAGCTCTTCTGCTAAGGGAAGCAATAATTACAATTTTGCACCAATCTCCCTCCCTCCATCTCTTTCTCTTTCACTACTCGCTCTCTCCTTTGTTCTTCCTCTGTCTGAGAGAGAAGTAAATAAAGTTTACATTGTGCTTAGCCAGGCACTCGCTGGAGTGACAAATGCAGCTCTCGTCAGGCAAGGAGAGGAGGAGATGCAATGTAGAGGAAATTGTTGTTGCGTTAGATGTTGTTATACACTTCCTTCACTCCACACCATTCAGTGTGGTTATCAGACAGAGCAGAGAGCACACCAGTGATTATGTCTTACAGCTGATTCCAGATTTCCAGATTTGGTCTTGGCAAAGCTTAAGTGATGCAGGCATCCCGCCAGGATCCCCTGTTTCTCCCAATTACAAGATACAGGGACGGTGTGGTGGAGAGGATAGGCACCTGAGTGCTGTGATAGTGACTTGGACTAGGTATCGGAAACAAAGATCAGCCCTAATTCTCAGGACAGTACTGCCTCCTAAAGGCCTAATATCATTGTTGTTCTTCTTAGTTGAATGGGTGGTTCAGTTCAATCACAGTGCTCCTCAGTTTCTCCCGAAATCAGACAGGGAAGTAGAACTGGCCCAGAATCATCAGTATGCTGATTGTCTAAGTGGCTGACCTGGGTTTAGCTGCTGGTCTTTAGCCATCAGCCGTTATTATAGAGCTCCTGATGAGACTTCAGTTTAGGCTTAAAAGCCACTGCAGACAGACAGAGCACCAAATCACTTCCATCTCAGGTTTTTATGTTTTTTCTTTCCTTCCCCGTGTGGTTTGACTTGTTCTGATGTCCACACAGAGCGGAGCAGGAGCATGTCGAGAGGTGAGCTCCAGAGTCGAGCCGTTTTAAACGTTGCCAGGAGAACGGGAGCTGAGACGATGAGCGGAGATGAAAGAGGCGCCTCTCTTTCTGTTTTTCAATTTTTTCCCACTCACTGTGCAATGCAGCACCTCACACTCATTACCTTAGACACTTTCATCAGCTTGGTAGGAAACAGCCATTTCGCTCTATCTCCTCTGCCTCACCCTCTTTTCCCTCTCTTATCTCCCCCTCTGGAATGGGATGACAAAGTCTTGTAGTACCATCGACAGGCCTTTGATACTTCTCTGCTGCTCATTGATCATAATAACATTCAAACTGGGATCATGTTCAAGTAGGGACAAAAGGCATTCATCCATTCAAAATGGCTCTACTCTCTCTGTGCTCAACTTCTACACGCTACACACCAGAGTGCCATTTTGTGGCCTAAATCAGTGTTTTATTTCTAGCGAAGGTGGTGGAGCCACAGGTCATAGCATAGAGGGGATGATCCAAGGCATCGATATCCTTGGACTAATCATAATGCTACTGTCACAAAACAACCACTTGGGTAGCGTTTGACTGACTTTCTAAGCTGTGTGTTAAAAGATGTGAGCTGACCGGTGGAAAATGTGATCTGGAACACAACCACACCTGTTTTGGGAGCTAACATGTTGAAATTAGTCCGAGTGCCAATGCAGTTTAGCAATTATCAATGGAGGGTTTTTCGTTTGAAAGAACAATGCATATTCAGAAATTACCTCATCCCTAGTGTAAAATATGGTGGAGGATCTTTGGTGTTATGGGGCTATTTTGCTTTCACTGGTGCTGGGGCCCTTGTTAACGTCAATGGCATCATGAACTTTACCAAGTGAACTTTAACTGTTCATTGTTATAACCTTTGTAGGAGCATCGTTACATCTCGGAGCTGTTTCCCAAAACCATCATTATTAACATTGCACTGGAGAACGCTCATAATCTAACACCTGCCTCAGTCCACTCGTAGAACAGCTAAGATCGTCGTTAGATGCTTTTTTGCCCTCCTGCGTCACTTTATACACAGAAGATCTCCGCTAAACATAGAATCACATGGTTAATCCATCTCTCTGTGACCATGATAACTTCAGAACAAAGTTGCCATAAAATATTAAGTTGCAAATGTCTTTGCAATTGATACAAGCAAGCAACATATAAAAATAGGCTTCACATGAGATGACTTCATTAATATGTTAACAGTAAGATATAGGCCTATTTGAATCATATTGATATACAATCAATTGAGTTCTATTTTGCTACTTGTAAGCTACACTGTATATTTCATGATATGTAGCCTAACATTTGCGCAATGGTGTGCCAAATCAGTGATTTTGTGAATTTTATTGGGTAAGCATTAGAATAAGCCGCCTCAATATTTACAGCCGTAGGTGGTAATACCTCTCTAGGAGCTGATCTTCATGGTGTTCTGGGAAACGCATCTTACATCTTTGCCCATTGCATCATTAAAACACTTGTAAGCCTATTGCTATTGGGAAACTGTGCCCAGGACATTTTAGCCTAAACCCTGGTTTCCTCTGAAGGCCAAGTGAATCTTCCAGCAAGACTATAACCCCAAGCACACATTAATTGACCACAAAATCAACATTTTGCAATGGCCTCAGTCTCTGGATTTAAACACCATTGAAAACATGTGGTTTTAATTGAAAAGGGCAGTCCATAAGCACAGACAGAGGATATCCAGGATCTGGAAAGAGTCTGTATGGAGGAATTGTCTATTCCTCCATACATGGAGGAATTGTTTTCCAAACTCATAAAACATTTTAGAAAAATGCTCAGTGTTGTTAGTGGAGAGTGCTCTGGAGTACTGAAAACAGGTTGTTAGTGGAGAGTGCTCTGGAGTATTGAAAACAGGTTGTTAGTGGAGAGTGCTCTGGAGTATTGAAAACAGGTTGTTAGTGGAGAGTGCTCTGGAGTACTGAAAACAGGTTGTTAGTGGAGAGTGCTCTGGAGTATTGAAAACAGGTTGTTAGTGGAGAGTGCTCTGGAGTACTGAAAACAGGTTGTTAGTGGAGAGTGCTCTGGAGTATTGAAAACAGGTTGTTAGTGGAGAGTGCTCTGGAGTACTGAAAACAGGTTGTTAGTGGAGAGTGCTCTGGAGTATTGAAAACAGGTTGTTAGTGGAGAGTGCTCTGGAGTACTGAAAACAGGTTGTTAGTGGAGAGTGCTCTGGAGTATTGAAAACAGGTTGTTAGTGGAGAGTGCTCTGGAGTATTGAAAACAGGTTGTTAGTGGAGAGTGCTCTGGAGTACTGAAAACAGGTTGTTAGTGGAGAGTGCTCTGGAGTATTGAAAACAGGTTGTTAGTGGAGAGTGCTCTGGAGTATTGAAAACAGGTTGTTAGTGGAGTGCTCTGGAGTATTGAAAACAGGTTGTTAGTGGAGAGTGCTCTGGAGTATTGAAAACAGGTTGTTAGTGGAGAGTGCTCTGGAGTATTGAAAACAGGTTGTTAGTGGAGAGTGCTCTGGAGTATTGAAAACAGGTTGTTAGTGGAGAGTGCTCTGGAGTATTGAAAACAGGTTGTTAGTGGAGAGTGCTCTGGAGTACTGAAAACAGGTTGTTAGTGGAGAGTGCTCTGGAGTATTGAAAACAGGTTGTTAGTGGAGAGTGCTCTGGAGTATTGAAAACAGGTTGTTAGTGGAGAGTGCTCTGGAGTACTGAAAACAGGTTGTTAGTGGAGAGTGCTCTGGAGTACTGAAAACAGGTTGTTAGTGGAGAGTGCTCTGGAGTATTGAAAACAGGTTGTTAGTGGAGAGTGCTCTGGAGTATTGAAAACAGGTTGTTAGTGGAGAGTGCTCTGGAGTACTGAAAACAGGTTGTTAGTGGAGAGTGCTCTGGAGTATTGAAAACAGGTTGTTAGTGGAGAGTGCTCTGGAGTACTGAAAACAGGTTGTTAGTGGAGAGTGCTCTGGAGTATTGAAAACAGGTTGTTAGTGGAGAGTGCTCTGGAGTACTGAAAACAGGTTGTTAGTGGAGAGTGCTCTGGAGTATTGAAAACAGGTTGTTAGTGGAGAGTGCTCTGGAGTACTGAAAACAGGTTGTTAGTGGAGAGTGCTCTGGAGTATTGAAAACAGGTTGTTAGTGGAGAGTGCTCTGGAGTATTGAAAACAGGTTGTTAGTGGAGAGTGCTCTGGAGTATTGAAAACAGGTTGTTAGTGGAGAGTGCTCTGGAGTATTGAAAACAGGTTGTTAGTGGAGAGTGCTCTGGAGTACTGAAAACAGGTTGTTAGTGGAGAGTGCTCTGGAGTATTGAAAACAGGTTGTTAGTGGAGAGTGCTCTGGAGTATTGAAAACAGGTTGTTAGTGGAGAGTGCTCTGGAGTATTGAAAACAGGTTGTTAGTGGAGAGTGCTCTGGAGTATTGAAAACAGGTTGTTAGTGGAGAGTGCTCTGGAGTACTGAAAACAGGTTGTTAGTGGAGAGTGCTCTGGAGTATTGAAAACAGGTTGTTAGTGGAGAGTGCTCTGGAGTACTGAAAACAGGTTGTTAGTGGAGAGTGCTCTGGAGTATTGAAAACAGGTTGTTAGTGGAGAGTGCTCTGGAGTATTGAAAACAGGTTGTTAGTGGAGAGTGCTCTGGAGTATTGAAAACAGGTTGTTAGTGGAGAGTGCTCTGGAGTATTGAAAACAGGGGATCCAATCATTTTGACCCCTATCTTTTTTAGATGTTTTTTGTATTACAAAATATCTTTCTCTGAGCGATTGTATAAATATAAAATCATATAATTTATACTTTTTTTGAGCATACAATATAGTTCAGTATTTGTATTATTTATTTTATAGTATTTTCTACTCTTCTTTATCAAGGGATCCAATAATTCCAGACCCTAGTGTACATTGTACAGCTCCAAATATCATACAGGGCTGTCTGTGGGAAAGCCAGACAGGAAGGGCACACTGAGCATCTGGGAGGCGATTCGTACAGACAGACTTCTGCACCTCTGGAGGGAGATGCCATTTCAAATGGATGCAGTGTGATAACCCAGCCACTCCAAATCTGTCCAAGCCAGGGAGTTGCAGTGATAACACCCACTTAGATCTACCAAAACACTGCCGTCCACAAACACCCTCTTGGCCCGCCACAAGTTCATTGTCTGGGATTCCTAAAGTCAGGATTTTAGTGGGCAACCTGCTAATGACCCTCTCCCAAAACTTCCCGTTACTGATCAGACCGGTAAGTACTGTACGTCACGGATGGAGGAACTGAGAGTTTTTTATGTTTTTTACCCTCTTATCTCTCCCCCTCTCTCTCTCTCCCTCTCGCTCGCTCTCACACACACATACACCACCTTGCTTTTTTTGTCAGTCTCAATCTTGCAGCCTTATCGCAGGGCCTACAGTTTGACTGAACTGCACACGGTGGCTATAATCTTTTCCTTTCTTTTCTACAGTTTGTTTTCCTCCAATTTGTTTTCCTCCAGATGGGAAATTCCAGATATACTAGGATATCCACCAGCAACATCTAGATAGCAAGCAATGCATTTCATTGGGTTCAGATAAAACAAGTTAAACTAGGCTTGAAATGGACAGAACAGTCTGTTTTCTCAAAATTACAAGTACGAGAGAAGCATGTTAGCTAGAGCAACTTTGCCCTTTAGAGTCTCTATGTGCTGTTGCTCCATCTGTGCAAAGCCTCCTCCAACATATTCATTGATTTGTTTTGTTTTGAAAGTTCAGTAAAACAGTCAATTGAATAATAATGTGGGTTTAGCTAAGCAATAAGGCCCGAGGGGTGTGGTATATGGCCAATATACCACGGCTAAGGGCTGTTCTTAGGCAAGACGCAACGCGGAGTAACTGGATTCAGCCCTTAGCCGTGGTATATTGACCATATACCACAAACCCTAGAGGTGCCTAATTGCTACTATAAACTGGTTACTAATGTAATTAGAGCAGTTAAAATACATGTTTTGTCATACCCTTGGTATATGGTCTGATATACCATGGCTGTTAGCCAATCATCATTCAGAGCTCGAACCACCCAGTTAATAATATAGTATATAGTACTGTGTAGTGTTCCAACATATCTGACTCATTGGCCTTTTTATCCAAATAGTAGAATAACGACACCACTGTTCATTGCCCAATACCCACATATTTATAGAACTGGAGCCGTGAGAATGAAATAGCATCTATCTAGTATTAAGAAGAGGAAGCATCCCGATGGAAGACAGACAGCACTCATTACATTCAAAAGAATAAAAGGAGATGAAAACAAAGATAGAGAACAATCAGGGGCCTGTGGGATTCCACATGCAGAGTGAAAATAACCCAGAGCTGAAATACAGGAATGATCTCATCTGACAGTAATATGCTAACACTGCTAGCTCAATGTCGGAGACGGCGCCTTAGGGCTTTTATAGGGTGGGAGGAATGGCTCGCCCATATAACCAAGCTCTGTCTCTGTGGCCTATTATCTTCATAACTTTCATCAGCTTTCTACCTTCATAGTCTGATTTGAAAAGGTTGGGGTCAGATAGCTCATTAATGACGCTGTCATTGAGTAAACACTGACCTGATAAGCCCTCAGTAGGAGTCTATTGAGACAAAATATCAGCGTGATAATATAATCATAGTCATAAGATTTATGGACTATAAAAAATAGGAGTCAGATCTAATGGGTAAAACAGTAAAATGGAAAATAGTGTTATTTAAATAAATCAATGAAATTCCATCTCGGAAAATGATTGTTTTTATGAGCAGTCTGTGGGAAGTAAAATGTGTCAGTTGGCTATGCCCGGTGCTTTTGATCTCTGCACAGAGGGTGATATCACATGGCTGCCAAATTGGTGAGCGGCCATTATGAGCACCGGTTTGGGTGCAACGATGCAAGGGAAGGCACTGTTCAAAGGCCATTGTTTAGTCCCTGCAGTGTATCAACCGTGCATTCCATCTCTCTCTCTGTGTGTGTGTCCTCCCTCTTCCTGTCTGCTCTTTAGTCCTTCTATTAATTTGTTTTATGGAGTTGTGCCACGACGCGACCAAACAAAATGCTCAGACATACATTCAGGGATGAAACACATGGGTAAGTGCCCAGGATTAAGGTTGTTGATCCATCAAGGCCATTCAGGATTCTCCCATTCTAACATTAGAGAAGCAACAAAGATGCCATCCCAGTGCACAGTGGAGCCACAGTATTAAAGAGGGACTTCTCCCTCCCTTATAATATCAGGAAAAGATAAATGGTGCTTCCATGGACAGAATCTATCCTGAGAGCAACCAGTAGAGCTAAGGTAAAGGCTGGCTGTGAGAGAGCCAGGTATCCTGTCATTACTCATGGTCCCCAGCCCAGAGCCGCTACTCACACAATCACACAGATCAAATAGACATCAAAGGGACAAATGCTAATTTCAGATATGCACACAACTTCAATTTTCACCCAAATCCTTCACTGACATCAATGCATGATTTATGCCAAGGTTTGAGTTATTTGCATTTATCTCAAGTTTTGGCCCCAAAATCACTCTTTACACCACTCACTAAAGTGGTCATCTGAGGATTCCATCTGTACTTTTTTCTAATAAAAAAAAATGAAAATGACATTTTAGGCAATCGCCACACTAATTGGAGGTGTGTTGAAATTACTAGAGGTAGGGGTTACATGGTGTTCATATGGATGCTGCTGTTTGAAGTGTATGAAGGGTCAGACACACAGCTTAAGACCGCTTGGTTCCCCCAGCTCTGCATCTTCCCCCCCAGCCCTCCATCATCCCATCCAGATATGTATTAATCTGATGGCCCAGAGGCAGGCAGACATGATTCCCCAACCCCAGAGCTAATTATAAACCTCATTATGTCCTGCGTCAGATGATGTGGCAGGGCTGGCTGTAGGCTGGCAAATTATGGGCTGGGGGGGGGGGGGGGGGGGGGTACAGTCATACAGGCTAGTCCTTTCTGAATGGAAGGTCTGGTCTGTGCAGGTAAACACTGTCATAAATAACAGGTACTGAAGAAAAATAACTAGTAATTAAGGCTCTAACAAGTATGTTACATGATTTACAATTTAGACTATGTGCATACAAATTAACCCTTTCAATCACTGACCTGGCGCTGTGTGAACAAGAATGCAAATAGTTCAGCTGGACAATAACATGACTATTCCTAAGAAAATACTACACTGTACATAATAAGGGGACATGGCGGAGACATTGAATGAATGGGAGGAACAGGGTTGATAACAAAAGAGGATTCAAATATCATACTGAATTATGTTTTAGGAGAGATAAGTAGTCAGATGGCGATAAATGTTGCTGCCCAGTAAAGTCTACTTTGGGTTTGCGTCAAAACTTGATTTCTAAAGCCTCTTAAGGATCCGCCCCTTTTTTTCAATTTTCTCCTAAAATGACATACCCAAATCTAACTGCTTGTAGCTCAGGATCGGAAGCAAGGATATGCATATTCTTGATACCATTTCACAGGAAACACTTTGAAGTTTGTGGAAATGTGAAATTAATGTAGGAGAATATAACACATTAGATGTGGTAAAAGACTGTTTCCTAAATCAGTGTTTCTTTCTAAGTTGATGCTGCCATCACTAGATAAGATTATTAATCCCTTCCCAGCTAGCACAGTGGATCTGGGCCGATTCCGGCTGAGAGTCGGGGCACTCGGCTGAGAGTTAGACTCGGCCGACGTCAAGTGGCCCAAGTCTGGGCTGCCTTTGGCAGTATTACTGATGACTAGGATGCGCTCGGGCTGATTCCGGTGTGAGTTATCTGGCCCAAATGTATTACTTGGGGCTCGGGTCGATTGTGGCTACTCTCTGACAGATGATTACACAGGCTGCTTTATATAATTAACATTTCATTATTTATTCATGTATCCATATTTTCTCATTGTTTCTGTGATAAACATTTTTAATTAACATTTCAATTAAATTCTTTAAGACTCCTGTTTAAGTTGCATTTTAGTATTTTGATACTTGGAGCATTGGTGCTGCTGGCTTCCGGGTTAAGCGTGCATTGTGTCAAGAAGCAGCGATTGGACAAGACAATTGGATATGACGAAAAATGTGTAAAAAAATATATACAATTGTTTAAAAAATATTGTGGATGGGTATAATATGTATGTATAAAATGTATAATTGTAATATTTAAAATGACTAAATTGGGTAATTTTGTATACATTTATTTAAAATTGCATTGAGCCGCTTCTGGGGGGATTCTGGTAAGATGCCGGCAAAGTCGGCTGAATTCCGGTAGAAGGAAAGGCCCAATGTACTTGGGCCGATTCTGGGCAGTCATTCATTTTGATTCCGGGCTAAGTCCGACACCCAATTCCGGGGCGATTCAATCAGTTCCGGCCCCCAGGAAGAGGGCCGCTTCTGGGCCGATTCCTAATTGCTAGCTGGATTGTAGTAGTTTTTGGATCCCTTATAATCCTTATAGGTTTACAGTATCACACAGATCAAATCTCCCGCATTACCGGCCCAAGCCACAGTCATTATTTCTGTATCTATTTATCTGTTACTGTGCTGATGATAGAAAGCAGCGCTTCATTAACCTCCATTAGAGCCGACAGAAAACAACAGCGCTAGGTTAATGGCCTCCATGCAGCAGCAAATTAGCTCTGATTTGACACCTGTGTGTTACAAGCTCTGCAATGTGGTGAGTGTGTGAGAGCCTGGGGAGAGTGGGTGTGGGCTGGTCACTTGATGCTGACCTACAACGCTGGGTAGAGCCGATGGACGGAGCAGCAAGCTATCGCGAAAAAATAATATATTCACGCAAAAATATAAGTTGGGCCCAAAATTCACCCAACTTATTGTGGGAAGCTTGTGGAAGGCTACCCGAAACGTTTGACCCAAGTTAAACAATTTAAAGGCAGTGCTACCAAATACTAATTTAGTGTATGTAAACTTCTGACCCACTGGGAATGTGATGAAAGAAATAAAATCTGAAATAAATCATTCTCTCTGCTATCATTCTGACATTTCACATTCTTAAAATAAAGTGGTGATCCTAACTGACCTAAGACAGGGAATTTTTACTTAGATGAAATGTCAGGAATTGACTGAGTTTAAATGTATTTGGCTCAGGTGTATGTAAACTTCCGACTTCAACTGTACATCTGAAATGTCATAGACTACAAATTGAAAGTACAGATCACTCTAGAGTCAGATGTTGACAGAATGTTTAATTTAGCCTATTAAACAAAAAACAGTTTCAAGTGAGAATTAGGCTAGTCTGAAAGCCAGAAAAAGAAAAGGAAATTCTTGCCTACTTCACCTATATTTTATTTTTGCTAAAAAATTGTGTGTAATGCCAGTAGTTAGCTACACCTCCACATGGCAAAAAAGTTATTAACCCTTTACTCTCGTACCATACACAGGTTGAAATCGGCAGATTTGGACTCTGATAAGCGCTTAAATTGGAGCGCAGTTGCTGTACAGTAACGTGCTATACATGACGTCAGAGCTCAGGGTCTCTGCTTCACAGCTTTGTATGGACTTTGACTGACAGGCTTTCTGAACATGAGCACAGCGTGCAACAAGAAGTTGCCCCCATCCCTCCTGCTAATTTGGCAACTTTTGCAAAAAAAATGTCTGAGTAAGGGAAATGCTGATCATTACCAAAACTCAATGAGTTTTGAAAGATGAGAAGTTGAGGATTATCATAAATACCGCTTTGATGTCATACAAGCAAGCCAAACACTGGTGAGTCCAAATGTGCACTTCACATTTCCATATCATAAAACTCATGTAATATACAGTGTCAACGTTTATGATCACTATGTTTGATGTACAGTTACATTATGACATGGCGTTATACGCTGGGTTGTCCTGAACAGAATGAGCCTTTTTGTTGTATTGTGAAGAAAATTTGCCACGAACCACGCATCTGAATGCACTCCTGAGTCATAACTCCATTCTTTGCGCACCAAAATGCCAATATGCTTCTCTGAATTTCCTTGTGAAAGCCTAATGCTGTAAGATCGTATTTTACAATTTAGCAATAGAACAAGCTTTCAAATGATGCCCACCTGACCCAGATAATTGACCGTTTTTGTGTAAGTAATTGTGTAAAGGCGGGGTTGGAGAGTTGTTTTCCAAACTAAACAACTTCAAGTGTGCTTGCTCTAGTTCCTCAACGACACAGCTAGGAGAATTTAAAAAAGCACCTTATAGTTGAAGACTCTTCTTTGAGTCATAAATGTGCATTGAAATTACTTAGGAACTGTGCACACTTTGGAGAGGTGTCTGGCCACTTGGAAACACCAGTTAGACCTCTCACTCAAACCCTTGTCATTGTTGTACCTACCCCAATTTTCCAAGAATATACTTATTATGTTACTGAATATGTCCTGAGTATTTTTTCAGATTTCGTTATCAACAAATGAGGCGACAAGTACAGTAAATAGAAAATGCACATAAAATCAACATTGTTATGTTTGTACTCAGTCTTGTGTTAGGTTAACTCTTGTGCCCTCACCTTTCGTCTAATAATTTTCCCATCATTTCCAAACTGTTCCCTTTGAATTACTACCATGGTTATGCATATGTTTTACATATTTCTTCTGTAAGAAATATTTCAGTTTAGCCATATCCATATAGGCCAGTTTCCACAAGTGTAAGGGGTTAACTACTGAAAACACTACCAATATTTGAATTTAGTTTAACTACCACCAAGCTACTGCAAAATGTAGTTACATTACTAGTTGAACTACATTTAATTCACTACTCCCCAACACTGCCAAAGTACACAATAAAATGTGCATATTGTGAAGGGAGATGGTATTGTGCTGTGGTAGAGGGTATTGAGCTGTGGTTTAGAAAGGGCTCAGCTGTTGGTGTGTCCTTGGATGTGGCACTTTAACCACTTTCACTGTCACTGACTGGCCAGATCCAGCTGTAGTTATACAGCATAGTGAACAAGACTTTATATGCACTCTGCATTGTATTGGATTAGAGAGTTTGCTGCCTGCACAACACAAACAGACAGCCATAAAAATAAGAGATGTTTCTTTTTCAAAACATTCAATGTGGCTTGCCATCAAATCAGCTCTGAGGAACAGTAAGCCTTTACATCGCTCTCAATCATGCAGAGCAAGCCTACCTACTGCATCGGTTTAAATTCAAACATGAAATATCTGTGAAGGGGAAAGAGAGGATCTGAACCCATAGTAATCTAAGGTGATGGTACTATACTCATATGACAGTAACAGAGCACCCATAGATTTGAAGTATATACATGACTGGGTATGACAGCAATAGAGATAAGACTTAGATGATGGGATCCCTAAACAAGACATTATGGCTTCAGTTACTGAGGTAATTATAGTGAGAGGCTGGTGGAAGTGGTAGTCTTTACAGATGTAGGATCTTCATTTGATCACTCTTTTGTTGCTGAGAATTGTCCTACACCGCAGGAAATGCAGGTGAGCTTTGTGATTACATAAATTCACTGAAAACCCACACTAACTCATCTTATATGAACAATATTGCACTTTTGATGTAGCCTACCGTTGGCCAGCTTATAGTCTTACTACCAATCAAGCATTATTATACACTACACGCAAAATGCTCAAATCCTGTTGCTGAAAGATTATTTTGCTGTGACAATATAGCTCAAATTAAGATTCTACATCTATAGCTCTCTCTTTGTTATGCTGTTGGCATGGGCTGGAGTTAGCAGCCAGTACCTGTCCAGTGTCACATTTTAGGAATAGAGTGACAGAGAGGTTGCTTATAAAGCCTAACTGATTGCATGATTTCACATAACTTAGATCATGTAGTTTTCATACAAATCCTTGTCTGTTCCAATCAAATAACAACAAAGAACTATCTTGAATAGAACTGAGAGCAATATCAGCATAATTGTTGATAATCTGTCGATAAACAACTGCTTGCTAAGGTTATGGATAGTCTTAAGTTTAGAATAAGGGTTCGGGTAAGGGTTAAGTTTAGGGTTAGGATAAGGTGTTAAGGTTAGTAGATAGTTGAAATGTTACTGATAGTCTGTAGAGCATCTACAGATAGACTATCCAAGTAAAGTGTTATCGAAATATAATTTTGAATGACAGCACTAATTGTAATAAGGTGACCCTGAACATTACATAACATCGAGTGAAATGTTTGTGATAATTGATAGATATGCTTGTGATGACATAGTGATGAATAGAAGTGAGCATATTGAAAGATGCCAGGCATATCCTGGATGACTATTTGAGATAGAAGCTGTTTTTCAGTCTCTCAATCTCAAGGCCATCGGACTGTTAAACAGCCACCACCAACATTGAGTGGCTGCTGCCATACATGTAAAAAATGTATCACTAGCCCCTTTAAACAATACCACTTAATATAATGTTTACATACCCTATATTTGTCACACCCTGACCGTAGTTCCTTTTTTATGTCTCTATTTTGGTTTGGTCGGGGCGTGAGTTGGGGTGGGCATTCAATGTTTTGTTCTATGTTGTCCTTTTCTATGTGTTTGGCCGGGTGTGGTTCTCAATCAGAGGCAGCTGTCTATCGTTGTCTCTGATTGAGAACCATACTTAGGTAGCCTGTTCCCACCTGTGTTTGTGGGTAGTTGTTTTCTGTTTTGTGTGTCTTCACCTAACAGAACTGTTTTGTTTTCGTTCACTCTCGTTGTTAGTTTGTTTAGTGTTCAGTTTTGAATTAAATTATAATATGAACACTTACCACGCTGCGTGTTGGTCTCTTCCATTAGACAATCGTTACAACATTACTCATCTCATATGTATATTCTGTACTCTATACCATCTACTGCATCTTGCCATCTTTATGTAATACATGTATCACTAGCCCCTTTAAACAATGCCACTTAATATAATGTTTACATACCCTACATTACTCATCTCATATGTATATACTGTACTAGATACCATCTACTGCATCTTGCCTATGCCGTTCTGTACCATCACTCATTCATATATCTTTATGTACATATTCTTCATCCCTTTACACTTGTGTGTATAAGGTAGCTGTTGTGAAATTGTTAGGTTAGATTACTCTTTGGTTATTACTGCATTGTCGGAACTAGAAGCACAAGCATTTCGCTACACTCGCATTAACATCTGCTAACCATGTGTATGTGACAAAGAAAATTTGATTTGATTTGATTTACATAAAACGAGGGCCAAGCACGCCCCCATGGTCCAAACACACCAACACAGTTGTGAAGAAGGCACGACAATGCCTCTTCCCCCTCAGGAGGTTGAAAAGATTTGGCGTGGGGCCTCAGATCCTAAGAAAGTTATACAGCTGACAGGGCGAGAGAGCAAGAGAGCAACTTGACTGGCTGCATCACCACTTGGTATGGCAACTGCTTGGCAATCGACCGCAAGGCGCTACAGAGGGTAGTTCGTATGACCCAGTACATCACTGGGGCCGAGCTCCCTGACATCCAGGACCTCTATACCAGGTGGTGTCAGAGGAAGGCCCTAAAATGTGTCAAAGACTCCAGCTTCCCAAGTCATAGACTGTTCTCTCTGCTACCGCATGGCAAGCACTACTGATGCACCAAGTCTGGAACCAACCGGACGCTGAACAGCTTCTACCCTCAAGGCATAAGACCGAAAAGTAGTTAGTCCTGGTAGCTATTGGTTAACTATCTGTATTAACTCTTTTGACTCATCACATACGCTGCTGCTGCTGTTTATTATCTATACTGTCACCTAGTCATTACCTACAGTGCATTCGGAAAGTATTCAGACCCCTTGACTTTTTCCACATTTTGTTACGTTAAAGCCTTTTTCTAAAATCTATTAAATCATATCTTTTACTCAGCAATCTGCACACAATATTCCATAATGACAAAGCGAAAACAGGTTTTAAGAAATGTTTGCAAATGTATTACAAATAAAAAACAGAAATACCTTATTTACATAAGTATTCAGACCCTTTGCTATGAGATTCAAAATTGTGCTCAGGTGCATCCTCTTTCCATTGATCATCCTTGAGATGTTTCTACAACTTGATTGGAGTCCACCGGTGGTAAATTCAATTAATTGGACATGATTTGGAAAAGGCACACACCTGTCTATACAAGGTCCCACAATTGACTGTGCGTGTACGGGAGTGCCAAGTCTAGGACCAAAAGTCTCCTTAAAACCTCTTATGGCTGAGATTGGCTAAGATCCCGTTAACGGGATCGATTTGACAACAGCCAGTGAAAGTGCAGGGCGCCAAATTCAAACAACAGAAATCTCATAATTAAAATTCCTCGAACATACAAGTATTTTACACCATTTTAAAGATAAACTTGTTGTTAATCCCACCACAGTGTCCGATTTCAAAAAGGCTTTATGATGAAAGCACACCAAACGATTATGTTAGGTCAGTACCTAGTCACAGAAAAACACAGCCATTTTTCCAGCCAAAGAGAGGAGTCACAAAAAGCAGAAATAGATTAAATTAATCACTAACCTTTGATGATCTTCATCAGATGACACTCATAGGACTTCATGTTACACAATACATGTATGTTTTGTTCGATAAAGTGCATATTTATATCCAAAAATCTCAGTTTACATTGGCGCGTTACGTTCAGTAATGTTTTGCTTCCAAAACATCCGGTGATTTTGCAGAGAGCCGCATCAATTTACAGAAATAGTCATCATAAACTTTAATATAAGATACAGGTGGTATGCACAGAATTAGAGATATACTTCTCCTTAATGCAACCGCTGTGTCAGAAAAAGCAAACCATGCAATAATCTGAGTACAGTGCTCAGACAACAACCATGTTGGAGTCAACAGAAGTCAGAAATAGCGTTATAAATATTCACTTACCTTTGATGATCTTCATCAGAATGCACTCCCAGGAATCCCAGTTCCACAATAAATGTTTGATTTGTTCGATAAAGTACATAATTTATGTTCAAATACCTCCTTTTTGTTCGCGCGTTTCGCCCAGTAATCCAAATTCATGAGGCGCGAGCAGACAAAGTCCAAAAGTTCCGTTACAGTCCATAGAAACATGTCAAACAATGTATAGAATCAATCTTTAGGATGTTTTTATCATAAATCTTCAATAATGTTCCAACCAGAGAATTTCTTTGTCTTCAGAAATGCAATGGAACGCAAGCTAACTCTCACGTGAATGCGCATGGTCAGCTCATTGCACTCTGCCAGACCCCTGACTCAAAGAGCCCTCATTCCCCCCTCCTTCACAGTAGAAGCCTCAAACAAGGTTCTAAACACTGTTAACATCTAGTGGAAGCCGTAGGAAGTGCAATATGACCAATATCCCACTGTATATTCGATAGGCGATGAGTTGAAAAACTACAAACCTCAGATTTCCCACTTCCTGGTTGGATTTTTTCTCAGGTTTTTGCCTGCCATATGAGTTCTGTTATACTCACAGACACCATTCAAACAGTTTTAGAAACTTCAGAGTGTTTTCTATCCAAATCTACTAATAATATGCATAGCTTAGCTTCTGGGACTGAGTAGCAGGCAGTTTACTCTGAGCACCTTATTCATCCAAGATACTCAATACTGCCCCCAGCCATAAGAAGTTAACGGCTTCTACCACCGAGCCATAAGCAAATTCATCAAATGGCCACCAAACTATTTACATTGACACCCCCCTCCATTTGTTTTGTACACTGCTGCTACTCGCTGTTTATTATCTATACATAGCCACTTCATCCCTACCTACATGTACAAATTACCTAAAAACGAACCTCTACCCCTGCACACTGACTCGGTACCGGTACCCCCTGTATATAGCCTCATTCTTGTTATTTTATTGTGTTACTTTTAATAATTTTTTACTTTAATATATTTGGTAAATATTTTCTTAACTCTTCTTAAACTGCACTGTTGGTTAAGGGCTTGTAAGTAAACATTTCACTGTAAGGACTACACTTGTTGTATTTGGTGCATGTGACAAATAAAGTTTGATTTGATGTCAGAGCAAAAACCAAGCCATGAGGTCGAATGAATTGTCTGTAGAGCTCTGAGACAGGATTGTGTTGAGGCACAGATCTGGGGAAGGATACCAAAAATGTCTGCAGCATTGAAGGTCCCCAAGGACATAGTAGCCTCCATTATTCTTAACTGGAAGAAGTTTGGAACCACCAAGACTCTTCCTAGAGCTGGCCACCCGGCCAAACTGATCAATCAGGGGAGAAGGGTCTTGGTCAGGGAGGTGACCAAGAACCCAATGGTCACTCTGACAGAGCTCCAGAGTTCCTCTGTGGAGATGGGAGAACATATCACACATTTTCCCCATTATTCCCAGGGTATTTCTTCCTGTGTTCTCTTTTTGTCTGTTGCCAGTTCATCTTGTCAAATCAACCAGCGTGTTTTACCGTGCTCCTGATTTTTCCTTGTCTCTGTTTTTCTAGTCCTCCTGGTTTTGACCTTTTGCCTGCCCTGACTCTGAGCCCACCTGCCTGTCCATTCAACCTGCCCTGCCCTGACCTTGAGCCTGCCTGCCTCCCTGTACCATTTGGAACTCTGACCAGGTTAATTAACTTTTGCCTGTCCTCGACCTGCCTCTTGCCTACCCCTCTTGCCCACCCCAATAAATATCAGAGACTCGAACCATCTGCCTCCTGTGTCTGCATCTGGGTCTTTCCCTGTGTTGTTATAGCAGCACTCCACCAATCAGGCCTTTGTGGTAGACTGACCAGAAGGAAGTCACTCAGTAAAAAGGCACATGACAGCCCACTTGGAGTTTTCCAAAAGGCACCTAGAGGACTCTCAGATCATGAGAAACAAGATTCTCTGGTCTGATGAAACCAACATTGAACTCTTTGGCCTGAATGTCAATCATTACATCTGGAGGAAACCTGGCACCATCCCTACGGTGAAGCATGGTGGTGGCAGACTAGTCAGGATTGAGGCAAAGATGAACAGATCAAAGTACAGAGAGACCATGATGAAAACCTGCTCCAGAGCGCTCAGGACCTCAGACGGGCGAAGTTTCACCTTCCAACAGGACAACGACCCTAAGCACACAGCCAAGACAACACATGATTGGCTTCTGGACAAGTCTCTGAATGTCCTTGAGTGGCCCAGCAGGAGCCCAGACTTGAACCCGATCAAACATCTCTGGTTAGACCTGAAAATAGCTGTGCAGCAACGCTCCCCATCCAACCGGACAGAGCTTGAGAGGATCTGCAGAGAAGAATGTGAGAAACTTCCCAAATACAGGTGTGCCAAGCTTGTAGCGTCATACCCAAGAAAACTCAATGCTGTAATCGCTGCCAAAGTTGCTTCAGGAAAATCTTGAGGAAAGGGTCTGAATACATATGTAAAAGTGATATCAGTTTGTTTTTTAATGAATTTGCTTTGTCATTACAGGATATTGTGTGTAGATTGATGAAGAAGAAAAATTACCTAACAAAATTTTGAAAAAGTCAAGGTGTCTGAATACTTTCCGAAGGCACTGTATATGTACATACAGTGGGGAGAACAAGTATTTGATACACTGCCGATTTTGCAGGTTTTCCTACTTACAAAGCATGTAGAGGTCTGTAATTTTTATCATAGGTACACTTCAACTGTGAGAGACGGAATCTAAAACAAAAATCCAGGAAATCACATTGTATGATTTTTAAGTAATTAATTTGCATTTTATTGCATGACATAAGTATTTGATACATCAGAAAAGCAGAACTTAATATTTGGTACAGAAACCTTTGTTTGCAATTACAGAGATCATACGTTTCCTGTAGTTCTTGACCAGGTTTGCACACACTGCAGCAGGGATTTTGGCCCACTCCTCCATACAGACCTTCTCCAGATCCTTCAGGTTTCGGGGCTGTCGCTGGGCAATACGGACTTTCAGCTCCCTCCAAAGATATTCTATTGGGTTCAGGTCTGGAGACTGGCTAGGCCACTCCAAGACCTTGAGATGCTTCTTACAGAGCCACTCCTTAGTTGCCCTGGCTGTGTGTTTCGGGTCGTTGTCTTGCTGGAAGACCCAGCCACGACCCATCTTCAATGCTCTTACTGAGGGAAGGAGGTTGTTGGCCAAGATCTCGCGATACATGGCCCCATCCATCCTCCCCTCAATACGGTGCAGTCGTCCTGTCCCCTTTGCAGAAAAGCATCCCCAAAGAATGATGTTTCCACCTCCATGCTTCACGGTTGGGATGGTGTTCTTAGAGTTGTACTCATCCTTCTTCTTCCTCCAAACACGGCGAGTGGAGTTTAGACCAAAAAGCTCTATTTTTGTCTCATCAGACCACATGACCTTCTCCCATTCCTCCTCTGGATCATCCAGATGGTCATTGGCAAACTTCAGACGGGCCTGGACATGCGCTGGCTTGAGCAGGGGGACCTTGCGTGCGCTGCAGGATTTTAATCCATGACGGCATAGTGTGTTACTAATGGTTTTCTTTGAGACTGTGGTCCCAGCTCTCTTCAGGTCATTGACCATGTCCTGCCGTGTAGTTCTGGGCTGATCCCTCACCTTCCTCATGATCATTGATGCCCCACGAGGTGAGATCTTGCATGGAGCCCCAGACCGAGGGTGATTGACCGTCAACTTCAACTTCTTCCATTTTCTAATAATTGCGCCAACAGTTGTTGCCTTCTCACCAAGCTGCTTGCCTATTGTCCTGTAGCCCATCCCAGCCTTGTGCAGGTCTACAATTTTATCCCTGATGTCCTTACACAGCTCTCTGGTCTTGGCCATTGTGGAGAGGTTGGAGTCTGTTTGATTGAGTGTGTGGACAGGTGTCTTTTATACAGGTAACGAGTTCAAACAGGTGCAGTTAATACAGGTAATGAGTGGAGAACAGGAGGGCTTCTTAAAGAAAAACTAACAGGTCTGTGAGAGCCGGAATTCTTACTGGTTGGTAGGTGATCAAATACTTATGTCATGCAATAAAATGCAAATAATTTCCTTAAAAATCATACAATGTGATTTCCTGGATTTTTGTTTTAGATTCCGTCTCTCACAGTTGAAGTGTACCTATGATAAAAATTACAGACCTCTACATGCTTTGTAAGTAGGAAAACCTGCAAAATCGGCAGTGTATCAAATACTTGTTCTCCCCACTGTATCTACCTCAATTACCTCATACCCCTGCACATGGACTCGGTACTGGTACCCCGTGAATATAGCCAAATGATCGTTACTCATTGTGTATTTATTCCTCATGTTATTATTTTTCTATTATTTAAATTTTTTCTCTGCATTGTTGGGAGAGAAAAGTCTACTGTTAGAAGCATGTGAAAAATAAAATTTTATTTGAATTCAATATTCAATACTAATTATGTTACGAAGTGAAGACAATAAAGTATAGCTTTCAATTAAAAGTCTGCATTTAAATGCATGATAAACGAGTGAACCTTAGTTTAGCGTGTTAAAAGTACATTTCTGCTGTCTTTCTGTTCTCCATCTAAAAAACATTATTGATTGAAGCTCAAAGACATGGACACCTAATCACACATTATCTAGGCCAGGCAACCAAGGTACACACAGAAGATAAAGTACACACACGCTCACCTGCTGACTACACAATTACCATCACCATCAGTTCCACTACCCTGGTGAGGAGGATGATGATGACAATTACGCTCACTAACAAAGCATGAAATCATCAGAGACAACTGCTGAGCTACAAGTCACAAGGACACTACTAACAAGGCATCCTACTGAGAGCCAATACAAATATCAATACATAAACAGGCTAGTAGAGCAATCAGCTGCACAAAAGCTATAATCGACACAACACAGAGAGAAGAAAGACAGAAGGCTACATACATAAACTACAAAATATTGAAACACCATATACTGCAGGTCTACAGCAGTGCATACAGGACACGTCAAGATCCACATAGCACCAGAGGATATTCTGGCTAAGCCAACACTGGTTACACTGCCTCTACAGTATCTCTTGAAACATTAGTGGTAAAACATATTTAGATAGTTTGATGTGTCTGGTTGTCTGTTCCCTCCAACAGCAGTACCCCCAGGAAGGTAAAAGTAGCGGTTTACAGTAAAAACATCCCATAGTGTAAGCACATTATACATTGCTGTAGACAAGTATACTGTAATGTCATGTACCTAAATTAAAACAGAAATGTGATTCACACGTACAATTGTATCTGCAATCGCTCCTCTGTGTTTCATATCTGATCTGTCTCTTATCTTAGACTATACAGATTGGACGGTTAGAGCATTTCATCTGCTTAACTATTGTTTATTAACGGTCAACATCTAATCATCTCATCATCAATTCAGATGGTGGTAGGAACAAGTGGTAGGAACAAGTGTTGCACACATACACTACCGTTCAAAAGTTTTTGGTCACTTCGAAATGTCCTTGTTTTTGAAAGAAAAGCTCATTTTTGGTCCATTAAAATGATATAAGATTTATTAGAAATAGAGTGTAGACATTGTTAATGTTGTAAATGACTATTGTATCTGGAAACTGCAGACTTTTGATGGAATATCTACATAGGTGTACAGAGGCCCATTATCAGCAACCATCACTACTGTGTTCCAATGGCACATTGTGTTAGCTAATCCAAGTTTATAATTTTAAAAGGCTAATTGATCATTAGAAAACCCTTTTGCAATTATGATAGAACAGCTGAAAACTGTTGTTCTGATTAAAGAAGCAATAAAACTGGCCTTCTTTAGGCTAGTTGAGTATCTGGAGCATCAGCATTTGTGGGTTCGATTACAGGCTCAAAACGGCCAGAAACAAAGAACTTTCTTCTGGAACTCGTCAGTCTATTATTGTTCTGAGAAATGAAGGCTATTCCATGCGAGAATTTGCCAAGAAACTGAAGATCTCGATCAACGCTATGCACTACTCCCTTCACAGGACAACGCAAACTGTCTCTAACCAGAATAGAAAGAGGAGTGGGAGGCCCCGTGCACAACTGAGCAAGAGGACAAGTACATTAGAGTGTCTAGTTTTAGAAACAGACACCTCACAAGTCCTCAACTGGCAGCTTCATTAAATAGTACCGTGTAAATAGTAACAGTGAAGAGGCGACTCCGGGATGCTGGCCTTCTAGACAGAGTTCCTCTGTCCAGTGTCTGTTCTTTTGCCCATCTTAATCTTTTCTTTTTATTGGCCAGTCTAGATATGGCTTTTTCTTTGCAACTTTGCCTAGAAGGTGACATAAAACAAAACAGTTTCAACATATTCCCAACACTCTGTAGATGAGAACTATTTCTTCTGATTGCTCTACATTAAGAAGCAAATAATTGACCATTTAAACACGAGCCGTCTCTGCAGAAATATTTGTGAATGAGCAGGATACACACCATAAAAATGATTGATGGCACTCCCAGGGATCAGTCCCACACACAGCCCCATATTCATTACTCTAGTCCGCCCACCAAACCAGTAGCTCACAAGCCTCAGTGGGCTGCTGCGAGCATGTGAGACTGTGTGTGACTGGCAACAGTATGAATGTTAACATTATGCGTGTGTGTGCATTCGCGTGTGTGTGTCTGTGCATGTGTGTTTGTGTGTATATGCATGTGTGTATTCGTGAGGGTTACTGTGTTTTTATTTATATAAAAGCGCACTTGTCTGTGCATGCATCACCTGACCTACACCTGAGGGAATTTGCTGTAGGCTGCCTGACAGTAAGCATGATGGAGCCACTCATCAAGGATTAGCTTTAAGTGAATTTCTAAAGGCCGGTGCATGCAGCACCTAATCTAAACTAACTGAGTAATCTGCATTTACCTTAGCAGCAGACTTCTCTACCACGCACCCATGGCCAGCGTTTACTACCTGTCCTGCTCTCTTTCTCCCCCTACAGCCAGAGACCTGCTCGGCAGGCTTTGTGTGGTACTGATGCTGACATCATGGGTAAAATAACAAGCCATTTGTTACTGTTGTGCTGCTCTAGAGAGAGCTTGCCTTGCAACGCTGAGCACTCAGAGCAATATCTAACTCATAAATCACTCACCCTCAAGTACACATATATCCATGTGAAAGTGTACAGTATCTCCCACCATTAGTGTTTAATACACCAAGAAAACACATGTTGATGGTGTCCATCCTGTATTGGGATAGATTACCATCATGCTCATGTTTAATGCATGTTGGTCTGACTCCATCAAACAAAGAGAGCAGCGGAGCAAAAGCATGACCAGTGAAGAATAGCTACTTTATATCTCATTGTGTCACGCCCTGATCTGTTTCACCTGTCCTTGTGATTGTCTTCACCCCCTCCAGGTGTCGCTTATTTTCCCTGCTGTATTTATCCCTGTGTTTCCTGTCTCTCTGTGCCAGTTCGTCTTGTATGTTTCCAAGTCAACCAGCGGTTTTCCCGTTCTGCTTTTTGCATTCTCTTTTTTCTAGTCCTCCCGGTTTTGACCCTTTCCTGTTTCTGGACTTTGTACCCGCCTGCCTGACCATTCTGCCTGCCTTGACCACGAGCCTGTCTGACACTCTGTACCTCCTGGACTCTGATCTGGTTTTGACCTATTTGCCTGTCCACGACTATTCTCTTGCTTACCCCCTTGGATTATTAAACATTGTAAGACTCCAACCATCTGCCTCCTTGGGTCTCGCCTTGATACCTTGGTACGGGAGAACACACATGTAAACACTCTGTATTTGTCGTACAGTATGTGGGTACACTTTGCTCCAAACAAAGTGTGCTGTATAGGATCAAATGTCCTACTCAATTGCAAGAGCTTTCAGCATCGTAGACCAATGCGTCATACATGTATTCATTTTTTCATTTCACTCATTCAGTCACTACAGGTCAAATGCTTGAACAAGAAATTGATCAGTTATTCTCTTCAGACATATATTATTGTATGAGTGTGGGAATCTGTGAGTGGGTGGGTGCATGACTGTGTGCCTGCACGCTACATGGTTTCTCCCACTATTGCCTGCACTATGCAGATTAAGGAAAATACAAAGGCAAAAGCATTAGACAGACAGCACAGAGACAGTCAGAGGACATTATTAGACGGAGAGTTAAGTACATTTTTCTGTAAATGCCTCTCCCCATTATCACATTTACCAGGAATGAACTGTGTAGCTTACTCTCTCACATACAGATGGGCAGGCTGCACGCTGCCTCTCTACTCCACTCAGCTCTATTAGGAGATACAAGGCTGTTTTAAGATAGAACTCACCATTTGAATCATGGTTAGTATTGATACGTAGTGCTACAGTATGAAGTTGTCCAATAGAAAACAATGAGTTAAACATACACATAGTCTAAGACGAGCACGGTAATCTATCATAATGAAGAACTGTTCTACAATGCCACAGATACAGTTGCTTCCACTTCATATTCCAACTGATATAGTATACAGCAATTCACTATTGTCAGATTATAATAAACAGAACTTGAATCCTAGGAATGATCGAACACTGGGAAAAATAAGGGCAAAACATTTGAGTAAATTATACATTAGAGTATGTCTATAGTCCACATAAATCTACTAATCAAATCTAAATTTAGTCAATGATAAGTATAAGTAACCATAGAAGTTTCCACACTAAAGCCTACCATTGTGGACTAGTCATAGTTGGCCAACATAAGAGCTTCTCCATAAATGAAAAGCAGTCCAAACTGTGGAAACACACAACACAGCTGCACTACTTTTGGAAGTTGGTTGTGTGGTGCTTATTGGTTGTGTTGTGCATTGGCACAGACACCTGTTGGTGGAAAATTTGTTGCATACATTTTACATAATTATAAAATATATGCAACGACTTTTCCACCAACAGGTTTCTGTGCCAATGCACAACACAACCAATAAACAAAGCATACTGACTTCGGCGCTTCAATATCATGGTTTGAAGGGTTAGGCTCTAGGTGAGCAAGCAATAGCCACTCGGATTGGAAAGGAGACAGAGTGTGCATTAAGCTTTCCTGAATAACTGGGCCTATGTGGCCACATTATTATAGGACGACTTGGGAGAATGATGATCTGCAACAGACAGCGCATTCAGTATCAAAAGTAAAAATACAGCCAGACTGGCCTGCTACTGTCCCTTTCTAGACCTTATGAACTGTCGAGAGTAGTCCCACAACTGATCCAAATGGAATTAATGGGATGAAACATTCAAATTACATGGCTTTTGCGCCGTTATTGAAATTACATTTTCACTGCAGCCTAGAGTAGAATTGTGTACTCACTTGAAAACAATAATGCAATTATTCATTGCATTGTTGTGTTGTAAGCTAGTCTAGGTAAGATAGGAGAGCTTTTTGAGCTGCGTGTCTCACTGTCATGAGTAATAAGGCACCTGGCCTCTCCGCTGCCTATCAGCTATTCCTATTTGTGTGGAATCATATTTAACATTGGTGCAGCTTTGAATTATTTTATATGTGGTATGATTGCTAGTTACCTACCCTATTGCAGATCTGGACAAACGATCCACATACCACTATTGTCACTATGAATAGTGGATAGAGGGGAGGATAGACAGACTGGTAGACTATATTAGCCTGTGATGTATAGTAATAGTTAGCGTGTGGAAAAGCTTAGTGCATAAGGGAAGTACCAAAACGCCATGATTTAGGGGAGGTGCATTCAAACAGATGAGGACATTTGGCTAGGATAGAAGAAATGAATTAGTAAAACCTGCAAAGGGGTCAATGTAAACCAGGGAAAAAACACACTACCCTCCATTGTGGCCCAATAAAAAAGAAACACACAACCCTCCCCAACGCAAAACAAAAAGTTAGACAACCCTCTCCTATGTTGGCCCACTCCCCTAGTATTGACACATGTCCTTCTAAGGAAGTGTCCCTTACAAGGACGTGTGACAATCTCACACCAAGGTTATATCAGACTTATCATGCTTAGATATGCAAATGCAGCAAGTAATGAATAGTAATTAGGGCCAGTTGTTTTGGTTGGTTATTGTGTTTTATTTCTATGACTGGTATTTCCAGTATTATCCACTAGGTTTGCTGCAGGTAGAAAATCCTACGAAATATTATTTAATTGACACAAGCTATCTCCAATCAATGTCTGGTTCTGTGTGAGTGGGGGGATTGCCTAAGCCAGGGGACGAGTGGCTCTACGGATCTTAATTGCACAAAGCCTATTATTTGTCAGGGAATACTATTTGTAGATCAGTGATTCTACACCTCACCTTGCTCAAGCTGATCCTCTGCAACAGACTTGAAAATTGTAGCAAAAAACAAGTCAATTAGGTGCAGTTGAAGAGGAGAGTCAATGAAACCAACCATGGGAGTGTGTTGTAGCGAACTCAACGGGTAGCCCCGACAGTGACTCGTACCCAGATGCAGCGACTGTCAAGCCAACACTTTAACCGTTACGCCAAGAGGTCCGAACCGAAGAGTAAGACGCCCTCCTTGTCCACCTCTGTAACATCCATCCACCTGAGGTTGTTGCGACACTGGAGCCAGACAGGCACACAGCATCATGCTCCTCCTCTACAGGGGAGCGAGCCTTACGGTAACTAAGCCCTGGAAGCCTGTGTGCTCCAGCAGATGCTTGGCTTTCCCACGCCTCTGATGTTAAATGGAGATATCATTCTAGAATGTCACATACTGTGTGTACTTCAGTGTGCACACATCCAGAACACACACATGCTGTATGTCTTTGTGAAACATGTAGGTATGTGTAAAGGTCAGACAGACTGAAAGAGAGACAAAGAAAGAGCTATCCATCCAACTAGGCCACCTCACTTCCGTATTTGTTGCATATATTTTACATAATTATAAAATATATGCAACGACTTTTCCACCAACAGGTTTCTGTGCCAATGCACAACACAACCAATAAACAAAGCATACTGACTTCGGCGCTTCAATATCATGGTTTGAAGGGTTAGGCTCTAGGTGAGCAAGCAATAGCCACTCGGATTGGAAAGGAGACAGAGTGTGCATTAAGCTTTCCTGAATAACTGGGCCTATGTGGCCACATTATTATAGGACGACTTGGGAGAATGATGATCTGCAACAGACAGCGCATTCAGTATCAAAAGTAAAAATACAGCCAGACTGGCCTGCTACTGTCCCTTTCTAGACCTTATGAACTGTCGAGAGTAGTCCCACAACTGATCCAAATGGAATTAATGGGATGAAACATTCAAATTACATGGCTTTTGCGCCGTTATTGAAATGAAAATTGTAGCAAAAAACAAGTCAATTAGGTGCAGTTGAAGAGGAGAGTCAATGAAACCAACCATGGGAGTATGTTGTAGCGAACTCAACGGGTAGCCCCGACAGTGACTCGTACCCAGATGCAGCGACTGTCAAGCCAACACTTTAACCGTTACGCCAAGAGGTCCGAACCGAAGAGTAAGACGCCCTCCTTGTCCACCTCTGTAACATCCATCCACCTGAGGTTGTTGCGACACTGGAGCCAGACAGGCACACAGCATCATGCTCCTCCTCTACAGGGGAGCGAGCCTTACGGTAACTAAGCCCTGGAAGCCTGTGTGCTCCAGCAGATGCTTGGCTTTCCCACGCCTCTGATGTTAAATGGAGATATCATTCTAGAATGTCACATACTGTGTGTACTTCAGTGTGCACACATCCAGAACACACACATGCTGTATGTCTTTGTGAAACATGTAGGTATGTGTAAAGGTCAGACAGACTGAAAGAGAGACAAAGAAAGAGCTATCCATCCAACTAGGCCACCTCACTTCCGTAAAAGTATGAAAAGAGTGTTAAAATGTAAATCTGATAGAAATGTAATGTATATCTAATGGAAATGTAATCTATATCTGATGTAAAAGAAATGATGCACAGGAGTATAGACAAGATACAGACATGTCACAGGGGAAGCTGCATTTAATGTAAATCGGATGAGGTGTGGTGGGGCACCAGAAAGTTGACCGAGATTTGACTCCCTCATACCAGCTTCTTCTTTAATTCACACCTGAGTTCAGACAGAATGGTTGTAATTCACATTTTAACAGCAGAATATACTGAACACCCAGCAACTGGTAAATGTCCTATACTCCTCCCAGAATCACCCCTCCCTGCATTACCCTCTAAAATTTGACACCCTAAACCCTAAGCGATTTAATTCCTTTGTTTTATCTGCATGACATTGCCACAGTAAGATTACATGCATTGTAAGTGTGAGGTCAGGAAGATGGGCAGGACTATTATAGAGTGGGAGTCCAATCGGGAGGAGTAAGCTCAGCCTGGAGACAGTTATTGGGGTCACTAGAGGGAAGGAACAGCAGCAGGAGCTTCTGTTAGAAGAAGACGATAAGCTGCATATCGCATATTAACAGCCCAACTGCCAAAGGGATGTTTCCTTCTCTCCTCTACTTCTTATTTCTTTCTTTCTGTGTTTTGGCTTGGATGGGTTAATCTGGCTGAGCTTGTGTAAGAACAAGATTGTTTAAGACTTTTGTTGGTGCAAGACAAGAGGAGGCTTGATGGATCCATTAATGTCTTTGGTCTTCCATTTCAAGGCTGTGCACAATGTGCAGACACTCTAATGCCACTGTCTCAGTGTTCTCTCTCGGTAGAATTGAGAGAAAAGAACACTAACTGAGAAAAGCCTGTGTGTTTAGAGGACAATTCATGTACTATAGGGCATTAATAACACGTTCTAATATTTAACAAAAAGCTGTTACATCATGTTGATTTGGTGTTTACAAATTATTGATGTACAGTAGATAGTTGACATATTGTTACCACATAGCCAAAGTATGTATAATTCTACTCCTATCTCCTTCCACCAGCAGACCCTCCCCTGCAGCATTGTAAATAGAAGACAAATGTTCACCTGAAAATCCTCCACTGATTAACACATACAACCACAGGCCACACAACACTCAGGTACTAGTTCTCTGAATCAGCTGCTCATTTCATCTTGCCCTACAGGGGAGGTACTGTATCATATTTCAGAAACAGTTTGGCACACCACATGTAGTACAACAACAATATTCAGAGTGATGCACTATACAACTCATACAACGCAGTTTTACACCGCTTCCTCCGTGTGCCGCAGACACGCACAAACACACATGCGCGCGCGCACACACACACAGACGCATCTCAAGATTCTGTGCGAGACCACCCTTAAAACATTACTCCTAATTTTCCCTCCTAAACCAATCAATCTCTTCCTTATTCTCTCCCTTAGTCAGTACTGATGAAGGTTCATCCTCTGACTTCCGTGTGTACCTTGACTGAACAGTTGTTTTATTAACTGTAAAAAGCCCAGCGCCTCAGTGATCAATGCCTCAGATCATCGCTCATCCTGATCCGCTAACAGGCCAGCGGCTGCTGTGATGGAGAGGGATGGAGACCCTGCAGGGCTCAGAGTGGTGATGGAGTGTGTTGGTGTTGGGAGTCTGATGAATTGTTATTACCCTTGAAATATTCAAGTACTTTAATTTCCAATGCTACTTTTTACCCAACATCAATTTCCTAACAAGCCCACATGCTCTTCAGGAAAATTAATGGTGCTAATTTCCTTTCCAATACATCTGATATTAAAGCAAATAAATAAACAGTACATAATGAGATGGCACTTACTCAAGGCAAGTGTTTTATTTTTACTTGCCTGCCTGGCAGCTTTATTGAGCTGTTTCTCTGGCCTGCCTATATCTCTAACATTTCCATTATATCAAACTGGGCTACATCTGTCCATTACCTTGTCCTGCCAAACCAACTTTTTGTTTATTTTTGATTTTCTCTATTTGACTGCAGCATTGGAAAGTGCCTGTGAATGAATGAATGGCTTGAATTGGATTAGCATTCATATGAAACTTTTTTTCCCAGATTCTGGCAGAGGGAGATGCTCTTGCCAAGCTCTCGGAGAAGCCACAGCGCGGCGGCAACCAGAGATAAAATTGGCACCTCCATTGGCCACCTTCCACAAAGCAAGACAAAGCAGGGGCCAATTAATCAGCTCTATTACTGCAACGCAGACTCCACAAAAGGAGAGGAGAAAAACGTAGGGAGCAAGAATAAACCTAGTGTAATGATCTTCTTTGTCTGATGAACAGGAAAGATCGGACCAAAACGCAGCGTGGTAAGTGTCCATGTTAATTTATTATAACAGAACACGAAACAAAATAACAAAGAGAATGTAAGAAACGAAACAGTCCTGTCAGGTGAAACAACACAAAACAGAAAACCACTACCCACAAAACACAGGTGGGAAAAGGCTACCTAAGTATGGTTCTCAATCAGAGACAACGATAGACAGCTGCCTCTGATTGAGAACCACACCCGGCCAAACACATAGAAATAGACAACATAGAACAAAACATTGAATGCCCACCCCAACTCACGCCCTGACCAAACCAAAATAGAGACATAAAAAAGGAACTAAGGTCAGGGCGTGACACCTAGACCTAGCCTCAGTGAGAAAAAGAGAAATAAGAAAACACAGAATCCGCCTCTTCCTTCCGCCCCCAAGAGAACATGGAGTCATGAGGCAACGACTGTCAGCCCAGCTGGCGAAGCCATTTAAATTAGCTCTCAGTTCATGAAGTGAGACTATGTTCCCTTTCAATATGTCACACTGTGCGTCGGGAGAGAGCCATATTCCACTGTGTATCTATCTGCGCGATACATCCCAATGCCGTGTTGTGAATGACACTTGAAATGGCTGTTTAAGATTGCATGCAGGGGACATTTATACATTCGACAGGTCATCTGAATTCATGCAGAAAGGCTAAAAGGCAAAGACAAGAAAAAATATGATACTGACTTCTATGAATATGGCCGGCAGCGAATAGAGAATAGGTTAGATTGGGAACTCAGAGTAAGCTATGAATTATTCATTGCCATTAGTATAAAACACTTTTCATCAGAACAAAAAATGCCTCATAGAGAGAGAGACAGAGAGGTGGGGGTTAAGGTAGGTTGGTAAACTCATTCAGTGGTGACATCAAAATCTACACATAATATGACTCCTCATTGCACAACCCATTAGAGCATTCATTTTTATTTTGCATAAAGTCACACACCTGATCCCTGATTGCCTATGACTAGAGATAGAGTGGAAATTATGAACTGATCCTGATCCAGCGGAGGCGCTAACATAACAGACATTGCAAGACACAAGAAAAGCAGTGGCGACCCAAAATTCAGAAAATAAAAAAATTTAAACAAAAAAATCTTCGAGATAGCTTCTCTGCGATATGTGGGACGCTAACGTCCCACTTGGCCAAAAGCCAGTAAAAATGCAGAGCGCCAAATTCAAATAAATTACTATAAAAATCTAACTTTCATGAAATCACACATGAAAGACACCAAATTAAAGCTACACTTGTTGTGAATCCAGCCAACATGTCTGATTTCAAAAAGGATTTATGGCGAAAGCACACCAAACGATTTTGTTAGGTCAGTACATAGCCACAGAAAAAAAATCAATTTTTCCAGCCAAAGAGAGGAGTAACAAAAAGCAGAAATAGAGATAAATTGAATCACTAACCTTTGATAATCTTCATCAGATGAAACTCATAGGACTTCATGTTACACAATACATGTATGTTTTGTTCGGTAAAGTTCATATTTATATCCAAAAATCTGAGTTTAGACGGGACGCTACTGTCTCACTTGGCCAAAAGCCAGAGAAAATGCAGAGCGCCAAATTCAAATAAATTACTATAAAAATCAAACTTTTATTACATCACACATGAAAGATACCAAATTAAAGCTACACTGATTGTGAATCCAGCCAACATGTCAGATTTCAAAAAAGCTTTTCAGCGAAAGCATAAGATGGTATTATCTGATGATAGCACAAAAGTAAACAAAGAGAGAAGCATATTTCATCACTGCAAGCACGACACAAAACGCAGAAATAAAATATAAATCATGCCTTACCTTTGACGAAATTCTTTTGTTGGCACTCCAATATGTCCCATAAACATCACAAATGGTCCTTTTGTTCGATTAATTCCGTCGATATATATCCAAAATGTCAATTTATTTGGACCGTTTCATCCAGAAAAACACAGCTTCCAACTTCCGCCAAGTCACTACAAAATATATCAAAAGTTACATGTAAACTTTACCAAAACATTTCAAACTACTTTGGTAATACAACGTTAGGTATTTTTAAACGTTAATAATCGATCAATTTGAAGACGGGATGATCTGTGTTCAATACAAAAAAGAAAACAATCTGACGCAACTTTTTTCGTAACGTGACTCTCTCAAAATATTTACTTCATGTGACCCTCATTTACGATAGCCCTACTTCTTCACTACACAAAGGAATAACCTCAACCGATTTCCAAGGACTGGTGACATCCAGTGGAAGCGGTAGGAACTGCAAGCAAGTCCATTAGAAATCTGGTGTCTCTAAAAAATCTAATTGAAAAGACAGTGACATCAAGAAAATACAAATTCTGAATGGTTTGTCCTCAGGGTTTTGCCTGCTACATAAGTTCTGTTATTCTCACAGACATGATTCAAACAGTTTTAGAAACTTCAGAGTGTTTTCTATCCAAATCTACTAATAATATGCATATCTTATATTCTGGGGATGAGTAGCAAGCAGTTGAATTTTGGCATGATATTTTTCCCGAAAGTGAAAATGCTGTCCCCTGCCCTCAATAAGTTAACTTGGAACTGGGAAATCTGACTTCAGTGAGTTCAAGAAAACTGGGAACTCGGGAGAATATGAGCTCCGATTGGGAAAATACATTTTGAACGGTCATCCAACTCGAAATTGTAAGTCGGGAACTCGGGACTCTTTCTAGAGCTCCCAGTTGTCTTGAAAGCACCATAAATCCAGAGAATGCCAGACTTTGATGACAGAATTTGCCCACGAAGGACCGCCGCGCCACCTTCCTGCTCAAGTGAGTACAACACAACAAGGTGAGTCCAAAAATGGATTGTATGCTGCTGCATAAATTATGTAATATGCCAGGGAGATATGTATATTGTAGCAAGCTGTTAGTAGGCCATGTGCCACACACTAATAATTTGATCTATTTTCCGCTCTTTATTTTGCCTACTGTTCTGACTTGGTGGTGCACATTTAGCCTATAACCCGTTTCAGAAAATGAAATCATTGAATATTGTAAGAGCTTTCATTGTATGCTTATATGCCCCCTTTATTTATCCAACGGTTCTGACTTGGTGTACAGAGAGAGCACTGTAAGAACGGCCCATGTTCTGAATTCTGTCGCAGTATATTTCAAAAGTGCTGGACAAATAGTTACATTGGCTACATCCGTCCTAGCTCGCTCATTAATGTCTTAATCGAAATTACGGATTGCCTCTTATCCGCTTGTCATCCCCTCATGCCATAGCTTGTACATGTCAATTGTCAGTAGAAACCACATTTATTTAAGCCAGTCAGCCGTATCAGCTATATATTTTTTTAAAGGCAGAAAATGAGGCTGAATTAACTGTTTCGCTGCCAGACAAGGCTCCGCTGATAGCCAGGTGTAGCGGTGATAAGGTGTTGGGGACTGCTGTTGGGACTCTGCTGTTAAAACAGCTTTATGTAGGCCCTAACAGTTTGTAGTCACCACTTGTCACCGTTATAGTGCAATTCATGTATTGTTTAGTGTGGAGTTGTGTAGTGGCTTTGCTAGCATGCATCCTCCACATTTGTTTTTGTCCCCACCAAGATTTACATGCTAAAATCGCCACTGATTAAACGTTTAGGGTATAATCCACTTCATTAATGTGGATGGCACTGTGTGGTGGAGGTGGTTTGGTGGATTATGTTTGTGTGATGACTAACTTTCCTTGAGACCTGAAGACTACCATAGCTCAGGCCAACAGGCTTAGCTCACTGGACTAATGCAGACTTAAATCTCAAAGACAACCCAAGTTTGATAATTGCTCAGTCACAGGTAGCCTACTGAAACTCAAATTCACCCTGGATCTTGACACATTTACCATTTAAAATCAATTCTGCATCCATACTTCCTAAAATGTTAAGCCTACAGCTGTCACTGTGATACTCTGGTGGTCTTGTGGACTGTAATTCGAGAGCAGTCCCAGTGCCTGGGCCACACAGAGAAGTGAGTCTGGTGGAGGAACAGGACAGGTTTTAAGAATTTATCTTCCTGTGTAATCTATCACATTCTGAGCTCTGAGGGTTTACCTGATCAATAAGGCAGAAGAGCCTATCATGCATTATAGAATATCTATAACTCCTCCATCCATCCATCGGCCTGAGAGGAGAGCCGTCCCAGGATACCCAAGGGGGTGGTGTCTTTGCTTGTTTGCAATCCCCTCCCAATAACCCTATCTGATGCTATATGTTAGGAACCCAATACTGTCTGTAATTGGAAGGCAAGGCGGGGGCGGAAAATGCCATCAGCGATCTAAATTAGTTTTAATTACAGCTGATAACCAGAAATAGCCAATCCGTCAATCTCCTCCAACTCATTTGTCAGTGGAGAGAGAGGGTGGAAATAGAGGAAAGGCAGAAAAGAGGGAATGTAAATAGTGATCTGTTAATTATGACTGCACACCACCGTGTTGCTCCCTGCCAGGGAGGAAAAGCGTGCTCAAGACCTGAACACAACACACACTCTCTACACACTGCTCTACTGCGTGTAGTACTGCTGCCCTCTATGGATAGCTTTCCCACCAGTCAGGGGCGAGTGGGCGTCTGTTCTGCTGCCATGGCTGCTCAGAAAGCGTGAAGCCCTTTGATGGGAAACGGGAGGATTGAGTACATGGGGGGAGATGAGGCATGGAGGACCAGCACACCGAAGAAGAGTGGATTAGCACAAAGCAATACTTCTTTCCCTCGCTCCATCACCAGCCCCATTCCGCTGTCAGCTAGCTATTTACATGCACTGTGCTGACTGTTCTGTCACGTCCCTACCTACCCTGAGACGGAGAGAGCAGAGCCTTCCAGGCCAGACCAAGCCTCCCTGGAGCAGAGCAGGTGCCTGACACAGAACCTCTACAGAGAGGTCCTGTGTTGCTCAGTTGGTAGAGCATGGCGCTGGTGTTGTGGGTTGATTCCCACAGGGGACCAGTATGAAAATGTACAAAAATGTAATCAGTAACTACTGTAAGTCGCTCTGGATAGGCGCATCTGCTTATTGATTTAAATGTATAGCATAAAACAGCTCATATGGGCACTCCTGCTTCTCTGAATTCACAATCTAAGGTGGCTAAAATAAGTGTTGGTTGGACATCTTGAGGAAAAGGATGTCCAATAGAAAATGTGAAGTTCTTGGAAATGGCCTGGTGAAAACTTTGGTTTTCAGATAAAGATAAATCGCCTACTGAGTTTACTACAGTAAAAATAAATACAGACACTATCAGGTTTCAGGTAAGACCCATGTGCAGACTGTGTTGAAGTAACAATGTTTACTGCTAACAGGGGCAGGAAAACGACAGATGAAGCCAGGCAGGGGTCGATAATCCAGAGTAGCGGGAAGGGTACCGGGCGGGAGGCAGGCTCAGGGTCAGGCAGAGGTTGGTAATCCAGAGGGTGGCAAGGTACAGGTCAGCAGGCAGGCTTAGGGTCAGGCAGAGTGGTCAGGACAGGCAAGGGTCAAAACCAGGAGTGTGAGAATAGAGAAAAAGCAGGAGCTGAGACACAAAATGCTGGTTGACTTGAACAAACAAGACGAACAAGCAGACAGAAAACACAGGTATAAATATCCAGGGGATAAGTGGGGAAGATGGGCGACACCTGGAGGGGGTGGAGACAAGCACAAGGACAGGTGAAACAGATCAGGGCGTGACCTCATATGTGAAATCCATATAGTGTGGGAAAACATAGCAGATCGCTCATCCTACCAGATCTTGCCATCCTTTGGCATGTGTAACAGGAGTAGTGGTGTAAACCTTGGTGTTCAAGCTAAATGCCCCACCAGGGGCCTGTTGCACAAAACTAGGATAAGGGATTAAGCCAGGATATCTTGGTGATCCTGGCTCAATTGATCCGTAATCCGGTTGCACTAAAGATGGATAGGGGGCAGGAGGATATGTTATGGTATAAATTACCATGGAGATTTATTCTGTGGAGCTAGCCTGCTCCAGACCAGGCTAAATTCCAGGATCTATTTAATCTCATCCCTAATGTCAGTCAGCAGTCACCACAAATGGAAACCAATAGTTATTTCACTGCTCACTATACATTGTTATCACATATAACTAGACCCACTGTTATTATTTAAACGTTTGTGATCATTAATTTCAATGATTTTGGATAAAAAATGATTTTTAGATGATGTTGCTATCATTAGATAATTTACAGTTTCCCATAGACTATAAGGCTATATATAAAATGATAGAATATTAGGGCCACAGAGGGGAAAAAAACACAAGTCATAATATTGTAACCAGTTGTTTTAAAGGAGGACAGTTGTTAAAATGACAGATGTGGGGCATTTCGTGAAATTGTACTTCAGTATGGTTTCATAAACAAAGACATGCTGATGTGCCAGAATATTAAGTATCACATTGTCATAAGTATCAAAACTGTAAAAACAATATGTAGCTTTTCTGCAGAAAGAACCAGCCTCATAAATTTATGACTTTATCCTTTTTCTTCAGTGTGGCCCTAGTACTCTGTCATATAAACAAATACACATTCCATATGAATATAAAAACACAATGTGTAACATTATGTTCCTTTATTGAATAAGGACAAAACAAAGCAGGTAAACCATCAGCTCCTTTCGAAACTGAAGTCACAGTGACTCTACAAGATGGAAAGCACAGAATCCAAGCATATTATACAAAATGATACATACACATTCAAAGGTCTGTATATAACACACCCTGCATGTCTGCACACTAAAATAAATGCAGGACAAATCCATACACATCAACTGAACAGACAAATGAATGGATGCAGTAGCCTCCCTGCAGCCTTGTATTACACACAGTATACCGCACAAACATCATAAGAGGCCAAATTCGTCAAAAAACGAACCCAAAAAAAACCAAATTCCTCTGCCACCGCAGGACATATTTAACCAAAATTGAAAGCACACATACTAACTAAAATAATTCAACACATATTGGTCCCTCAGCAGCCGACCACTGTCGTCATCAGGGAAGATTGCCGGATTGTCCCAGTCCATGGCTGGTGGCACTCTGGGGGCCCTCTCCTTCCTCAGGCAGGCCACATTGTGGAGGACAGCACAAGCCACAGTAATATCACATGCCCTAACAGGGCTGACCCTTAATTTGTGAAGGCAGTGAAAGCGTGCCTTCAGGAGGCCAAAGGTCATTTCAACTCTGGCCCTGGCATGGGCATGGTTGTAGGCCTGCTGTGCTTCCTGGGGGTCTGTGAAAGGTGTCAGGAGAAAAGGCTGGCAGCCATACCCCCTGTCTCCCAGCAACACACCAGAGAATTCACCTGTCAACACAAAATCTCATCATTACTACCTCATAAACACAGTGATATTCTTGACACAGCCATGATGGTTATAAATAGGGGTTGTGTGGCTTACCTTGTGATAGGCACTGATAGATTTCAGAGGCCCGAAAGATTCTGGAGTCATGGACTGAGCCAGGCCATTTTGCCACAACATTGCTGATCACACAGTCAGCATTGCAGACCATCTGAAATCATAAGATGAGGAATATTACACCAATCAATGCACATCACTGGCAATGCAGAGTGTTCGTCAATGGACAATATCAAAAAGTTATGTTCACCTGAACATTAATGCTGTGAAAGGATTTCCTATTCACAAAATCGGCCTCATGGGCACCTGAGGGGGCTTTTATCCTTATGTGTGTGCAGTCCACTGCACCAATGACATTGGGGAAACCTGTCACACAAAGTAATGAGTATCCTACTATGTGTTAACAGTTGTCCTGTAATTTGTAGATCCTCTTACCTGCAATCCTATAGAACTCCTCTTTGATGTCACAGAGTCTTCTGTGGCCAGGGAAGGAGATGAAGACATCTGCTAATGCTTTGATAGCCAGAGACACACTCCTTATTGTGCGGCAAATTGTGGCCTTGTTCAGCTGTTCTGCATCCCCCACTGAGTACAGGAAGGCTCCACTAGCAAAAAAGCGCAAGGCCACACAAACCATTTGCTCCACACTCAGTGCATGGCTCCGTGCAGTGCGGTGCTTAATCCTGGGACCCAGTAGTCTGCATAGATACCTGATGCCATCTGCAGAAAACCTGTATCTTTCATATAGATGGTCATCAGGGAAGGCCAGTGGGTCCAACCGGTCCCTGAAGACCCTTTCTCGCCTGAAGGCTCTCCTCAGCACAAGTGCTTCTTCATCCACCACATCTCGCACGAATGGGCATGCCATTGTCAGAGCAGAAAGGAACACACAATTTTGGGCCTTCATATAGGCTAGTGGCCACACCTGGTGCTGGGGGGGTGGGCAAAAGAGGGCGATGCCTTATAACGATGACTTGGTTGTACTGATTGCTGGGAAAATTAAAAAAACCTTAGAAAGATGCCACCGTCCTGTGTGCTCACAATAAGAGCTCATATGTCATGGCTCACTTGACTTTACGAGAATATACCTAATTTTTATTTTGAGCTGTGTCATCTTCTTGGAGCTGGGGGAGGAAAGAAAAATAATGATTAATACATTTGTGTTACAGTTAGCATACAGTGTACATTGAAGGCATATCTCACCTCCCTCTCAAGTTTTTTTATTTCAAGGTCCAGTTTCCTAATTGTCCTCTTTTTTATTTCGGACTCCAGTGCAAGATTTTCCATCTTTTTCTTCTTGTACTGAATGTCTATGTCTGCCAGTTCTATTTGGCGCCGGAGGTGGTTGCCATACAACTTTCTGATAGCTTGTGAGCTCTGTGAACACAATACAATTAGCGCAGCTGGAATTTGGCAGGATGTGGTGTCCTTTTATTAATACGCACTATGTTGCCAGGCTGGTTTTCCCACTGTATAGCATCTGGGTCCTGTAAAATAAATTAGATTTTTTGATTTTGATGAGGACTCCTCACCATTGTAGAGTAAATAGTACTTTCACAGTCTTAACATGATACCTCATGCCTTCTGGAATCCAGAGAGATGGTCTCCTCCTCATCATCGTCTCCATCATGTGCTGTTGCTGCTGCACTGGGGCCTTCACCCTATCACATTTAATCGGATTCATATTGAAGCTAGTAGACAAGACATGCCAGGCCTACAGTATGCCTTTGATGGAGTACTCACTGGATCAGCATCGTCTGGTGCTTGTGCTGGTGGCTCTAACAGGAACACAGTGCTGCCAGACACTGCAAGGCAATAGGTAAACCAAAGTCAGACAGTCCAAATTGATTCAATATGAATGTGGTTGTATCCCATGTAGAGATGGAAGGACATACCTTGAATGAAGCGGGTGGCATCTTGGGAGGAACCTATGCTCGTCTCTTTCCCCCCAGGGATCCCCTCTAAGACGGGCCTGCCTTTATTTAGCTCCAAGGCCATGTCCTCTGCTGGGGTAAGGTCAGCCTTTGGTGACCCACCACCCGTGCCTTGTCTGTGGGTATTCTTTTTCACTGCTAAAACAGTACAGACAATGTGTGAGCAGGCACCTTCTGGGTACAATATATGCTTGTGCTTTGTTAAATATTAGTCAGGGACCATACCATTCTGCAGAATGTTCTTGTATTTGATTTTGACCTGCTGCCATGTCCGTTTTGGCCCGTTCATGTTTAATCTACACACACACACACACACACACACACATTTAATGGAGTCACACTGCAAAAAATTACTTGGTATTTTTGTCTTGTTTTCAGTAAAAATATCAAAAAATTTATCATAGCTTTATACAGTGTGATGGAGTTACTTTACACAATTTCACTCATATCTGCAGTGCATTTCAATTAAAAATTTAACCGTTTCATAATTACAGTACAACTGCATTTTTGGAGATGTGAATTAAATATTTGAATTGTAATTGTGATGTTTCAGCGGAGCGGTGAGTGTGTAATTGTGCACTACTTACGCATTCAGGCGGTCTGCAATACTTTGCCACGCTTTTTCTCTTTGCTTTATCACTGTGGCGGTGTTGCCTTTCTTCTTAATTATATATTTTACCTCCTCGTATGCCTCCATGAGGATTTGTGCTTCCGACGGGGAAAAGTACGCGGCTCTAGTTGCCATGGTAAATCAGTTAATCTGTGATCTGTGGCGGGGTCTATTTGAGTGAGCCGTGAGCGCGCACCTATCCAGGATTGGTTTCACCTGGCTTAATGAATCCGTGTCTGCTCATCCTGGCTTGGTCTTTGTGCAACCAATTAAGCCTGGACGCACATGTTTTGGCTTCATTGAGCTCAGCTGAGTCATTTATCCCGGATGTCTTAATTCTACTTTTGTGCAACAGGCCCCAGGCCCCTCATACAATCATTGCTACATAAACATCCCCATGTTAGAATTGGCCCATTTAGACCCCACTACAACATTGATTGATGTTCCAAATGAGAGTTTGTCAAACCAAGTAAAATAGGCCTAAAAGTCCTCACCTTGGAGACCACTCATCAGGAGAAAAGATTTGTGGAGGAGAAGAAGAATTGAGCTGTACTTATAGAGAAACTTATGGAGAAAGCTGAAAGGCGACAAATTGTTGGTTAAAAAAACCTCAAACTCATATAATATATTATTGAGGAGGTCTCCACATCTGCTTGCCTCCCTTAGAGCTTTCACAGATCCTTATTTCGTCTCGGCTCTGCTTTAAATGGTGGAGCTGAAAGAAACAGATTTAACAATGAATGAACCAAAGGTTGACATTACTTCAAATAGCATCGAATAACTGTATTTAATATCGATTTTACATCAATTTACAGGCTAAGTGATTCAAGAATGGAATGTTAAAGACATTTTTACTGATCACATATTCATATTAGAGCTTCTAAAACAATAGTTTATTTAATCTCAGACAGAAATCGAGGTCTTTCAAATGTTCTGGCACACCTTTCTTTTTTATCCGAGCAGAGAAAGCCTACCACCCACTGTCTCGCCTGGTCATTCTACCCCTGAAAAGTGATTAATTTATTTGTAAGACTATTCCCTTTGAAAAAAAGGGAATGGGAAATAAGAAGTGCAGAATTAGTTTTAGATGAAGGATGAATTCCAGTAGAGACCGCTTTAATCAATTCTAAATCATTCTCCTGGTTTTGGCCAACAGTGCACGGCATGGCAGAGAAAGACCTGCAATATTGAAATGCGTTGAAAATCCATTAACACCTTGTTTTGGACAGGAAGAGTGACAAAACTGAAATAAGAGTTATACCAATGTGTCAGTGTCTCTATGGAATACAGTGCAAACACAAAGCACTGTGCCAATCTATGAGCAGGTGGGTAAAGAAAGAATCCCTTTCATCCTAATAAATTGTCAGGTTTTGGCCAAGACTGTTCGGGTTTTGGTCACTAGATGTCCCCATTGCACCTTTTTTGTACCTTTTGTTTTTTCTTGCTCTAATTATTGTTTGCACCTGTGGGTCGTTCCCTTGTTAGTATTTAAACCCTGTGTGTTCCTCAGTTCCTTGCTCAGTGTTTGTAAGTTAGCACCCAGCCCCAGCCTTGTTTTATACAGATATTTCTCTTGTTGGATTTTCCAGAGGTTCTCTGGTTTAGTTCTTGTGTATTATTTGAGTAGTCTTTTGAGGTTTGTTTTTCCCTGCTGTTTTTTACCACTTTGTGGAGTTTCTTTTGTATTTGAGGATTTCCATTTTGTGCCTCTTGGCTTTATTTTTGGACATTGTGGATTTAGTTTCTTTGCCTGAAAATGTTGTTCTTTAATTAAACCACCATCTCTAGTACTGCTGTGTCTGCCTCATCTTCTGGGTTCTGACGATTATTAGTGACTGTTTCTCGCACCGGGTCCTGACATAAATCATGTAAAGCCAGCTTCTATTTCCCCCATTTTAGTCTTATCTCTACTATTTGAACATGGTTGTTGGCATTTGTTACTTAGCTAATTGCTAAACCCTTGTTCTTGCCTTCCAGTGTTTCCTAATGAAAACATTAACCTTGGTACTGCTTTGTTTTCAAATTATTATTTTTGTTTCAAATGCACACAACACTGTGTTACAAAACCAATAACTAGCCTAATGATTTTGCTGCACTTGTTATGTATAGGGGTCTTAGGCCTAGTTAACTGGTCTGGAACTTGAATGAATGTCTATTTGGGTGAGAAATCAGCATTTGATCCCCGTGTTGGATGCACATGTGCTCAGGGAAAAAGCAACCTTACCTTATGTCCAGGGCCAGCTCTGTCTTGACTTCTTTGGGTGGGCGAGCGCAAGCGGACCTAGCTATTGACAACCTCTGAATCTAACAGATTCCGTTATCAGATCTGTCACGTTCCTGACCTGTTTTCTCTTATTTTTGTATGTGTTTAGTTGGTCAGGGCGTGAGTTGGGGTGGGCATTCTATGTTATGTGTTTCTATGTTTGTTTAAATGGGTTGCCTGATATGGTTCTCAATTAGAGGCAGGTGTTTGACATTTCCTCTGATTGAGAACCATATTAAGGTAGGATGTTCTCACTGTTTGTTTGTGGGTGATTGTATCTCGTGTCTGTATGTGTTACCACACGGGACTGTTTCGCTTGTGTAGTCTGTTCCTGTTCGTGCGTTCTTCGTGTTTATGTAAGTGCTCAAGTTCAGGTCTGTCTACGTTGTTTTGTAATTTTTCAAGTATATTTTCGTGTTAGTGTTCGTTTACGTCTTGTTAAATAAATTCATTAATGTCTTCATCACCCGCTGCGCCTTGGTCCAATCTCTCTCCGCAAGACGAACGTTACAAGATCAAACCGTTATCAGATCACCAACAGAACCTAGTTGCTCAGTGTCACTCAACCCAACAAAGAACATCGCTCCTAAACTGACACATGAATCAACCTCATGCTCAATCTGCAGAGGGCACATTACATCACATATATCTGCCCAGAAGGTCTCAGCTAGAGACACACAATAATCACCTTCCTCACTAGGGAGAACCATTTCCTGGGAATCAAATGTATTTATAAAGCCCTTTTTACATCAGCAGATGTCACAAAGTGCTTATACAAAGTGCCACTGTCTAGTTTGGCAAATAATGTTTCCTCCAAGTCTGCAAACACATCATCCTCCTCCTTATCTGTTTTGCCATCAGCACTCTTCTGAACCTGATTAATTTCACAAATTGGGAATATGTCAAAACTCTCCTTGAGAGACTTCACCCCCTAAGACACCTGACTTTTCACTGGGTTTACAGCAACCTGATCACTTGGGAAAACTAGCTCATCACACTGATCACTGGAGGAAACTGGTTTAGTGACAAGACTGTCAGCCCTTCACTCATCTGCTGTTTCAAAAGTGCCATTTCCTGTTTTAGCCTCACTTTTCCAACAAATATTCTTCCTCCTGACTGTTATCCACCAGAACCGGTGGCATGAACTCACTCCCATAACAGCATTGCACCATCTAACTTGAACAACTCTGCTGCTATTTCATGTTTCTACCACCGTGTCTTATGACCGAAAATTGCTTTTTTGATATCAGGGCAGTGATTACTCACCCCGTACTAGAGGAATTCTTCTTCTTCAACGAGTTGGATAGGAAGGATTTACTGCAGACACCCGACAAGGCCCTCATCACTGTCATTCGCAGGAGGAAAAGATGGAGATATTATGGTAAGACAAGGGGCGAGAGCCTATGTATATTTGTAAACAACAGCTGGTGCACGAAATCTAAGGAAGTCTCAAGGTTTTGCTCGCCTGAGGTAGAGTATCTCATGATAAGCTGTAGACCACTGTGGTGGCATATTTCTGCTTTACCAAATGAGGAGAGTTACAAACTACACACCAGTCAAAGTTACACTTAAACTACATCTTTAATAATAATAAGCTTTGCAATAGCATTTGACTTTCAACAATTCACTATTTCTAATGAACCGTTGAGAAGTACCACCAGAAAAGTACAAAGAAATTTTATAGCCAAGATACACCCCTCTCAACTTACACTGACGAACCACAGATCTTAGGAACAGTTCACAAAGATTAAGATTTGTACGAAAGATATCTATAAAACAAAGCAGACAGTTACTGCTGTGTCAACAGTTCTCATTGTAAAGACCAGTGTCTGGCCCCCTCACTCCAAAAGGGAACCGTCTCTCCCTGGTACGGCATAGAACAGAACCATTAGCTCATGTTATCTAGAATGCTCTTTAGGTTTTATCACCCCAAAGACATCGGAAAACTCCTCTGTCCGTGTTATCTCATAGAGGCCCATCCTCAGTGGAACACACACACAATACTCTATTCTGTCGAATGTAACAACTATTATAATGTAATACAAGCATTATAACATAATCTTACAAGCATTATAACACAATCTTGCAATTTTACACGACACCACACTATTTACCAAAAGACTATTTTATTTTATATTCTATATTTTCATAGCTGTCTATATTCCACCGCAAACCGATGCTGGCACTAAGACGGCACTCAATGAGCTGAATACAGCCATAAGCAAACAGGAAAACACTCATCCAGAGGCGGCGCTCCGAGTGGCCGGGGAATTTAATGCAGGGAAACTCAAATCAGTTTTACCTAAATTCTATCAGCATGTTAAATGTGCCACGAGAGGGAAAAACTCTAGAGCACCTTTACTCCACACACATGGGAGTGAGGAGTGAGTGTTATGGGAGTGAGTTCATGTCACCGGTTCTGGTGGATAACAGTACAAAGCTCTCACTCGCCCTCCATTTGGCAAATCTGACCATAATTCTATCCTCCTGATTCCTGCTTACAAGCAAAAACTAAAGCAGGAAGCACCAGTGACTCGGTCAATAAGAAAGTGGTCAGATGAAGCAGATGCTAAACTACAGGACTGTTTTGCTAGCACAGACTGGAAATATGTTCCGGGATTCTTCCGACGGCATTGAGGAGTACACAACATCAGTCACTGGCTTTATCAATAAGTGTATCGATGATGTCGTCCCCTCAGTGACTGTAAGTACATATCCCAACCAGAAGCCATGGATTACAGGCAACATCCGCACTGAGCTAAAGGGTAGAGCTGCCACTTTCAAGGAGCGGAACTCTAACCTGGAAGCTTATAAGAAATCCCGCTATGCCCTCCGACGAACCATCAAACAGGCACAGTGTCAATACAGTGGAGCTGAGCCAATGGTGGTCACTCCTAAAGATACCAGGCGCCCATGTAGAGCACAGTATCCACTCAGTAGGGAGGCAATAGCAGGTATTACTCCTGTACATGCATCCCTGTTAGCTAATGGTGCTTTAATTCCCTGTCCAGAATCACCCTGTAACACCCCTATCTTGCCTGTTAGAAAACCTTCAGGTGATTGGAGATTGGTCCAGGACTTAAGGCCTGTGAACGATGCAGTTTTTGCCCATGCCCCGGTGGTTCCTAATGTTACTACACTGTTGGGGGCGGTACCACCCACAGCAGAGTGGTTCTCTGCGATTGATTTGATGAATGCATTTTTCAGTATTCCATTGGCACCAGAATCTCAGTTCTGGTTTGCTTTCACGTTTCTAGGAAAGCGATTTACGTGGACTGTGGCTCCAATGGGTTACGTGGAATCCCCCGCTATTTTTTAAGTGGCTTTAGCACAAAATCTGGAGGGCAGCACTCTGATTCAGTATGTGGATGATTTGTTGTTGTGCTCCAGCTCAATGGAAACTTGTGAAACTGATACTCGGGCTCTGTTGATATTTCTCGCTGAAAATGGCCACAAAGTTTCTAAGAAGAAGTTACAGTTGGTTTCACAGACAGTGAGGTATTTGGGTCATGACATCTCTCCCAATGGCAGGCAGCTGGGTAAAGAGAGGATACAGGCTATTCTCTCTGTCTCACAGCCGGTTACTAAACAACACATGATGTCATTGACTGGCATGGCAGGGTATTGTAGTGCGTGGTTACCTGACTAGGCTGAGGTGGTGCAGCCGCTTGCTGACCTTATTTATTGCCACAAAATGGCTATGATTGACAAAATTAAGTGGACACCAGAGGGACTGACTGCTCTGACCAGACTGAAACAACTCATGACTACTTCTCCCTGTTTGGGACTCCCTGACCATTCTAAACCTTTTAACCTCTTTGTTTGTGAGAAAAATGGTTTTATGTCATCTGTTTTAACACAGGAACATGGAGGAAAGCAGCGCCCGGTTGGGTATTATTCCAAACAGCTGGACAGTGTGGCCAGAGGTCTGGTTTGTTGTTTGAGAGCTGTGGCTGCTGCTACTGAAGCTGTGTTGGCTTGTGCAGACATTGTTGCCATGTGTGAACTCACTGTACACGTTCCTCATGCTGTACATGCTCTTATTTCACAGGCAAAGACGGCCCATCTAACACCAGCTCAACTGCTCCATTATCAGAATGTTCTTCTGACAATGTGTCATGTACCCCGAAGAGGTGCACTGTGTTAAATCCTGCTACTTTGTTGCCCACCGAGGATGATGGAGAGCCGCATGACTGTGCTGCCCTGGTGGAGCTTGTCTCTAAACCAAGGTCGGATTTAACTGATGTCCCTTTGCAAAATGCACATTTGGAACTGTTTGTAGATGGCTCTGCTCAGCGTTCTGAGAAAGGAGAACCATTGGTTGCTTATGCGGTTACTACTGCCTCAACCACACTGGAAAGTGCTAAATTACCCTCCCACCTTTCTGCTCAAGCAGCAGAACTCTTTGCACTCACTAGAGCTTGCATATTAGCTAAAGGCCAGTCTGCTTCTATCTATACAGATAGCAGATATGCCTTTGGTGTGGTACATGATTTTGGTACTCTGTGGAAACAGCGCGGCTTCCTGACCTCCTCTGGTAAAACAATCTCTCATTCAAAACTTGTTGATAACTTGCTAAATTGCTGTTTGTAAGTGCCTTGCTCATGCTAACTCTTCCTACCCTGTCTCCAAAGGTAATGCTATGGCTGACTTGGCAACTGAGGCAGCAGCTGTCTCCTTGGAGGCACCTGTGTTACAGATGGTTTTACTTCCTGATCATAACCTCTTCTCTCCCACTGATATCTCTGACTTGCAATCCTCTGTAGGTCCTGTTGAGTTGAGGAAGTGTAAACGACTATGTACATATGACCAGGTGCAGAAACTCTGGCTGGGCCCGGCTGGGCTACCAGTCTTAGCACGTTCATGTTTTCCCTACTTAGCTAAGTTGTCACATATTGTCTGGTGATAGTGGATGCCTTCTCCAAGTGGGTAGAAGCATTCCCATGTCGACATTCCACTGCTATAGCAGTAGCCAAGAATCTCCTTAGGGAGATCATCCCAAGGTGGGGGTTACCATCTAAATTAACCAGCGACAATGGCTCCCACTTTGTAAACCTGGTGATACAGAACTTGTCTGAGAGTCTGCAGATAGACCTCAGGACCCATTGTAGCTATAGGCCGCAATCCGGCGGTTTAGTTGAACGCGCTAATCAAACCCTAAAATCCTAAACCCTAAAAAGCTTATGGCAGAGACAGGGCTTTCCTGGGTCACTGTGATGCCCCTGGCTCTGATGTACATGTGAGGGCGGCCCCACAGAACCACTGGATTGGCTCCTCATGAGGTTCTGACAGGTAGACCAATGAGGATGATTAATTCTCCTTTCCCACAGAACAAGCTGACACTGATGGGCTGTGACGATGACATGGTAAGTTATTGTACTGCTCTAAACAATGTTCTGAAGGCTATTTTCCCCAGGGTGAAAGCGGCTCTACCCCAGCCTCTGGTGGGGATACTGCACAAACTGCAACCAGGTGACTGGGTGGTGGTGAAAGACCTGAGACGAAAGCATTGGAACCAGCAGAGGTGGACTGGACAGTACCAGGTGATGCTGATTACCCCCACTGCTGTTCGCGTAGCTGAGAGGTCTACTTGGATCCACGCCAGCCACTGCAGGAAGGTGCCATACTGCCCACCAGACCCTGAGGATGGAGGACCAGAGACGCCGGAAGTCACCGCCTAGATGGCCATGGGAGGATCAGGCCCAGACTCTACGCATAATGTTTCTTGCTCTTGTCTTGAGCCTTCTCATTACAGTTGCCATATGGACCGTGACTCAAGGACAACCGGTCCTGGAAAGACAACATGGTACGGACTCGACTAATGACCGTTCAGTCCCATGGCGGGACTTAAATAACAGCCACTCCAGCTCGAGCCAACGGCAGGCTCGGGACAGGAGTCCAGCAAACAATAGCCACTCCCATATCGAAAGAAGAAGAAGGTCGATGCATCCACTGGATGAGCATCACAGTAGGAATCACGAGGGAAACACTTGGTGGTCACGGCTTAACCTCTCTGGGGTAGGTGGGACGCAATCGTCCCACCTGGCCAATAGCCAGGGAAAATACAGAGCGCCATATTCAAATAAAATGATATAAAAATCAAACTTTCATTAAATCACACATGTAAGATACCAAATTAAAGCTACACTCGTTGTGAATCCAGCCAACATGTCAGATTTCAAAAAGGTTTTTCGGCGAAAGCATAAGATGCTATTATCTGATGATAGCACAACAGGAAACAAAGAGAGTAGCATATTTCAACACTGCAGGCACGACACAAAACGCAGAAATAAAAATATAATTAATGCCTTACCTTTGACGAACTTCTTTTGTTGGCACTCCAATATGTCCCATAAACATCACAAATGGTCCTTTTGTTCGATTAATTCCGTCGATATATATCCAAAATATCAATTTATTTGGCGCGTTTCATCCAGAAAAACACAGCTTCCAACTTGCGCAACGTCAGTACAAAATATCAAAAGTTACATGTAAACTTTACCAAAACATTTCAAACTAATTTTGTAATGCAACGTTAGGTATTTTTAAACGTTAATAATCGATCAAATTGAAGACGGGATGATCTGTGTTCAATACAAAAAGAAAACAAACTGACGCAACTTTTCTGGTAATGTGCCTCTCTCAAACAATTTACTTCAAGTGACCCTCATTTAAGATGGCCGTACTTCTTCATTACACAAAGGAAAAACCTCAACCAATTTCCAAAGACTGGTGACATCCAGTGGAAGCGGTAGGAACTGCAAACAAGTCCCTTAGAAATCTGGTGTCCCAATGAAACCTCATTGAAAAGACAGTGACCTAAAACAAAAGAATCTGAATGGTTTGTCCTCGGGGTTTTGCCTGCTACATAAGTTCTGTTATACTCACAGACATGATTCAAACAGTTTTAGAAACTTCAGAGTGTTTTCCATCCACATCTCCTAATAATATGCATATCTTATATTCTGGGGATGAGTAGCAGGCAGTTGAATTTGGGCATGCTATTTATCCAAAAGTGAAAATGCTGCCCCCTACCCCGAAGACGTTAACTATACAGTAAGGACTGAACTAATGTTAGGAAATACCTTGTGTTATGTATGTAGCTAGTTTCCACATTCAGCGATCTCCCCATTCTTACAGTATTCAGTAGAGGTCAGCATTAATGACACTCTATGTGCACTAGAAGTGCTCTTGTCCAATGAGAACACAGGGGGTCAACCATCACTAGGTAGAACACTGAGGGATAAATGCATTAATGGTAATTTGTCATCAACAAAATATTTAAGAGGGGGATTTGATTGTTCACATTGGTGCAGTAGAATCATCTTAGAACCTAGATCCCGTGTACCAGAACCTATTCAAGTCCTACCCCGGCGAACCCCATTTAGGACCTGTCATTGTCACAACCCAAGCAATATTTCCATACCACAATTTAATGAATCCTATCTGGGAATGTCAACATGTGTCAATTATAGTGTTTTTCCAATAGGATGTAGCTGGAAGAAGGGAACATGCAGCTCTGGATACCCCATTAGACTGAGGGTGGGGCACACCATTATTGATGCGGAAACTGACGATCGTTCTCCTCATCAATTTGGCTCGGCAACATTTACTGATCATTATTGGATTTGTGGTGATAAAGCCTATCTCTATCTACCCACAAATTGGACAGGGTGCTGTATTTTTGGTAAACTAAACATATCCCTTGTGGTAATGCAAAAAACAAATTCCTCCATTCCAAGCAGGTTAAGACTAATTAAGAGGGACATCTCGCAATCCAATTATGTCCCCAGTGACTCGCGACGATCCTCGAAATTGGAAAAGTTCTGGCGCGGTTTATTCCCCTGGTATGGGGCATCGGAGAATGCACATGAGTTGGATAGGCTAGGATATCATTTGGAATCCCTGGTAAATTTGACCACTGCAGGGTTTTCTATGATAAGACCAGAGTTGCAAGCCACTTGACTCATGGCAACGCAAAATAGGGTGGCACTTGACATGTTGCTAGCACGTGAAGGAGGGGTGTGTCAAATGATAGGAGATCACTGTTGTACATTCATACCCCAGGGAGATGACAATTTGACTATTGTAGTGGAACATTTGAAAGAGCTTAGTGGTGTTCTCGAAAGGGAACACCAGCCTGACATCGACTGGAATCAGTTAGGGTGGGTTCAGTCAGTGTTTGGTGCTTGGGGAGCGACTATTTTCCACAGGTTCATCTATGGTCTAATATTACTGATTGCTCTGTTGCTAATTATCATTTGTGTGAAGAAATTGTTTAATAAAGTGGTTGATGTTGTTCTTACTATGCCCTTGCTTGCAAATGAAGTAGGTGTAGATGAAGAATCTGAGATTGATGGACGACAATCAGGTGAACACAGTGAAATATTCTCACTGGACAGTGTAGATAGAGAGGGTTCACAGTATATGAATGATTTCCCTGACCTATTCCCTATTCCTGACTATATATCTCTAATAGTGGGGAACCCAATTCTGAGCATGAGAACTTAGAGGGATGACTGTCCTTATGTTCTGATGAGGCCTGTGTTTAGACACTGGTTCTCCTGTAATTTAGGGAGCATTTATATGTTCTGTTATTTTTATTTTACTCAACAAATGTATTATTCTGTGTGATTAAACATGTGCAAGTCTGTCTTGTGGTATAAAGGTTGTAAACTTAGTTTCTGAAGGGATTTGATTCCCTATTATCTTTAAATTTTGAATATGTATTTTTTTATTTTTCCATATACTCTGCAACTACTTTTAGTAAGGTACCATGTTACTGTTCTGATTCTTCAGAAGAGGGGAATGTTGGGGATGAATCAGAATTAGTTGGGTAACATAGATAAGATGTTTTATTTTCATAATATGCTTGTGAGATACTTGTCATTAAAATATTTCCCTTTGGACTATAGGGTTGGCAGTTGCAGTTATCACTTCTCAGCTAGGGCTTAGTCACTTGGGGCCCAGAGAGGGGAGAGGTCAGGCTTGTCTTCATATGTCAATGTATCTGTTAAACCATGTGGTGCTATGTAGAATATCAGAAGGGGAGGAGGACAGAATGGAACATTGTCTTCTTATGGGAATGTGTCTGTAACTATTCCTAAACCATATGAAGGGATGGCGTTATTAATGGGGAACCAGTTAGTTATCTCATACAATGTCTGTACGCCAGTCACTCCCTACTTTTCTCATTGGGGGAAGGAGTATGGCAGTGTCTGGAACCATTGTATGTCCCCTCTGAGGTTGCCCTTATCTTGACCTAGTATATGACCTAAGAGGCTCACTGTCTTCAGTGAGTTTGTCCAGGTTTGGGTGTATTTGAGATGGGATTATCTGGAATTGACAATTGATATATGCCATTGGATGAGGTAATGTTTTGGTACTCTGTGAAGTACCAAGAATGAGATTAGAACCTTGTTTAGGAGACCAAACTAAACAATAATTTATAGCGAATGCTGTCTAGCTATGGGATACTCCTCTCTCAAGTAAAAGTCTTTCTTTGTGAAGCAGTTCCTATTATCTGTGGTTTGTCATGTCGACTAGGGGGTGGATCTTTGCTATAAAAGATCTCAGTTGCCATTATGTTGGCCACTCTCAACTTTTCATTAGAGATACTGAAATGTTGAAAGTCAAATGCTATTGCAAAAGCTTAATTATTATTAAAGGTGAAGTTTAAGTATAACTCTGACTGGTGTGTGGTTTGCTCTCTCATCATTTGGTAATACAGGAAATTGCCACGACAGCCCCCCTCCCTCCCCGTCAGCTCTGTAGTGCTAGGGCAAAAACCAAAACGTGCACTCATTTAGAACAGAAACCCTGCTCTAAATGATACCATTAGAGACAGACTAGTACGTGGGCTATGTAGTGAAGCTACACAAAATAAACTATTGCTTGAAAGTAATCTGACCTTGGCAAAGGCCATTGAAGTCAGTGTGTCTATGGAACTAGCTGATAAAGATGCTCAGCAGTTGAGTTCATCAGGAAAAGTGAAGCTTAGCAACTGAAAATCAGTGACAGGGAAATCATGGCACATTCATCAGGCATCTACATGCTGGTGTAAGGACATGGATTGCCAAGCCTGTGGTAAAAGGGCCACATCGAACAAGCCTGCAGAAACAAAAAGAACCCAGAGAAAATGTCAAAGACTGAAAACAGGAAAGAGACATTCCAACAAAGGAAAAAGCGACATGTTCACAATCTTGAGCAAGAGAACACTGAGATGAGTGACTCATCAGACAAGGAAATCCCACTGAATATACTTACTGTTTCTGGGGGGCCGCACGAAAACCGTCTATCCTTTGCTAGAGGGGCAGCCGATGCGTATGGAGATTGATACAGGGGTAGCTGTATTTTCTTGTGTCAGGCAGAGTCTACAAAAAGACACTGAAACACCATCCACTTCAGCCAGCGAACATCGTGTTATACTTACACAGGCCAATCTGTCGCCGTGGAGAAACGGGCCTACCCACCATATTAAAGAAACATGAAGAAGTCTTCAGTGGAGAGCCGGGTAGAATGAAAGATGATACAGTGAAGCTTAGCATTAAGCCAGACAGCAACCAAAGGTTCTGAAAGCACGACCCTTACCTTATGCTATCAGACCAAAAGTCGAGGCTGACTTGGACAATCTAGTCAAGAACAAAGTCCTGGATCCAGTCAGCGTGAGTGAATTGGCAACACCCATCATACCAGTCCAACCTCTTGAGAATACAGGGGGTGCTATTTTCGCATTAGCATAATTTGCTCTACAGATTAAACTGCCTCTTATTCAATTATTGCTCTTACTATATGCATATGAATCATACCATTGGAAAGAAAACAATCCCTAGTTTCTAAATCCGTTTCAATTTTGTCTCTGAGTGATACAGAAGTCATTCAACAGCACTTTCCATGACCAAGAACATAAAATCAAGATGTTTATGCTGGCTTCAAAGCTCTGCCTATATATGGTCGTGCCTCCTATGACCCGAAACACAACTCACTGGCCTTCCTCTGGGTGTCTAGAGGACGTCAGAGGAAAAATTTCTTGTCTATCTGGGACTGACGTGAAATGAGAGCAAAATCTTTGGCATGACCGACAACTTCCGGTTCTTTGTTGCATGGAAATTGGAGCTACGTTTGTCTTCTGTTGTGCGGCCATTATTATCTCCGTGTCGAAGTTTGTTTGATACATGTGACCAGATCATCGTAATGTATGTTTTTTCAATATAGTTTAATCAGATTATTTGAATTTTTTAGGGAGTTTTTCGGTGTTCCGTTGTTAGATTTTAGTATCGTTTGAGAAATCCGTGCCACTCGACCGGTACCTGTGCTAAATGGAGTGGGAAAGGAACGACTCTGAACGGAACCAACAACTCATCTTGACAAAGGACACTTTGATCAACATTCTGATGAAAGATCAGCCATAGTAAGACCCAATTTACGATGTTATATCATATCTGTTGTGCATGTGATCTTGCCGTGGGCGCCCAGCCGAATCTGCCTGGTATAGCTATGCTAATTTAGCGCTACATTTTGTTTTCGTTATAAAACATTTAAGAAATCTGAAATATTGTTTGGATTCACCAGATGTTGGGCTTTCAATATCTGTACGCTGTGTATTTTTCTGAAATGTTTTAAAATGAGTAATTAGTTATATGACGTTGGTCTCTGTAATTGTTCTGGCTTGGTCGGCACCTTTTCAGATTGCAGCTGCAATGTAGAACTGTGATTTATACCTGAAAAATGCACATTTAAAAAAAAAAACTATGCTATACCATAAATATGTTATCAGACTGTCATCTTATGAATTTGTTTCTTGGTTAGTGGCTATATATATTTTTATTTAGTCGAATTAGTGATAGCTACTGACGCAGGGAAAAACTGTTGGGAGTGAAAAAATCCTCTCCTTTGCTAACGTGGTTAGCTAATAGATTTACATATTGTGTCTTCCCTGTAAAACATTTTAAAAATCTGAAATGGTGGCTTTATTCACAAGACCTGTATCTTTCATCTGGTGTCTTGGACTTGTGATTTAATGATATTTAGATGCTACAAGTTACTTGTGACGCTATGCTAGCTATGCTAATCAGTGGGGGGTGGGGGGGGGGTGCTCCCGGATCAGGGTTGGTGACTCGTGAGAAGTTAAGAAGAATAGTAGAATCAGGATATGTGGAGACTTTAAAGTCACAGTTAACTCTGTGATGTCAGCTGAGCAGTAACCGCTACCACACATCGACAACCTTTTCACAGGCTTAGCTGGGGGTCAAAGTTCAGCAAAATAGACTTCTGCCAAGCCTACCTGCAGATGTACGTAAATGAAAGGTCAAAGGAGCTGTTGACCATCGTGACACACAAGGGACTCTTCAGGTACTGTCGTCTACAGTTTGGAATCACAAGTGCGCCAGCGCTGTTCCAGAAGGCGATGGACCAGATCTTGAGTGGATTGCCAGGAGTACAATGCTACCTGGATGACATCCTTATCACTGGGAAGGACAAAAAACACATCTTCGGAACTTGGACACAGCCTTACAGAGGTTGAAATACTACGGACTGCAAGTTCGTAAGGACAAATCTGCATTATTCTAATCATGGGGTTACTGAATCACTATGGATGCTTTATCCAGAGCTTAGCAATGAATCTGACGCAGCTGCATCAGTTGCTTTGTTAGGACAAAACATATAAAAAAATCTGAAGTACTGATACACTTTGACCTGTCATTGCCCATCCAAATAGCTTGTGATACTAGTCCATATGGTGCGGGAGCAGTTATGTCCCATATCATGTCTTCCGGTGAAGACATTATCGTTTTCACATTGAGGACATTGACCAAAGCAGAAAGTAACTACGCACAGATAGAACGAGAAGCTTAAGCATCATTTTTGGAGTGCGTAAGTTTCACCAGTATTGGTACAGGAGGATGATCACCCTTCTTACTGATTATCGTCCGCTGACGAGCAACTTTGTTTCTGTAGCTAGCTTGGCTGGCTAGCCACTTTGGTAGCTACTGGCTGGCTAGCTAGCTGACACCGAAGAGATGATAGAATGATTTTCTGACTGAAGCACATATCTACTGACAGTGACACAGTTCTCCATGTGGACTGACAGTGAACTTTACTACACCATTATATTTAACACTGTTTAAAATTAGCAATGTTGAGGTGGTATAACTGACAAAATGAAATGAGATGTCAGAACCCAGCTGGCAGGAGGTAAATTACTTTCTCAAGAAGGCCAGAGGAAGATCAGCACAATGTACATGGGACAAAATGTTAAAATTCCAATAGCTAAAAATTTCACTGACTGAAAAACCTCAAACCAACTAAAAATTGTAGAAAGTCATACAGAAATGTTGAAACATTTAATGACAAAACTAAAAGGTGTGCAACATGGAAATATTTTGTAATTTATTGACGGTCCCTAATTATCCCGGATTAAGGCTATCCAAAGTCAATGTCAGGTCGCACACCACCCGGCTGAAGCTAATTGGCTAAATAATTTGGCTAACTCTACCCACCTGGAAACACTAGACACCCACATCAAACCATACCCCATAACCAACTCGCGTTTGAATTCAGTCATGGCCGCTAGCATTTCTTAATGAACCAAATCCACCCTTTAAAACGAACTAACGACCTGTTGCACCTCTACCTTGCTACCTTTCAGATGAGCCAAGGAGGAAGACAGATGAGAACAACAGGCCAGTGGAAGACTTGGAACAGCAGCAGCCAGGGGCAAATGCTAGGGAAGAGGATGATTTAGGTGACCCAGTCACCAAAACTATTTAAGCTACCCCAGTATCCCCTTGACCGTTTTGGATCACAAAACTAAAGAGACACACCAGATAAGACACAGAGACATGAACAGAAGAGTAGGTGATGGAGAGACACCAGACAAGACACAGAGAAAGTGACAGAAGAGGGCAGATGGAAAGAGAACAGAGGTGGATTGAGCACATAGTAGACTATATCCCTTCAAGCAGCTCTATAGATTCTAATTAGTTTTATTTCTTTGCACAAATTGGAACAGGTGAAATACAAGCAGTTAAAAAGTAAACATGGTTTACTAAGAATTTGCATGTGAAAAACGCTGTGAAATTACTATGACATGTTTTTTTCTTGTATACTTTTTACAACCAGGACAGGACGAGAGAGGAGGGTAGACAAGAGACAACAACATATAATACTAAGAGACAGCAACAGAAGAGGGCAGACAAGAGAAACAGCAACACAGAGAAAGTGATAGAGAGAGGCAGAGGAGGGGTGAGCACATAGTAGACTGTATCACTTAAAGCTGCTCTATGGATTCTAATTACTGTAGTGTGTGTGTGTGTGTGTGTGTGTGTGTGTGTGTGTGTGTGTGTGTGTGTGTGTGTGTGTGTGTGTGTGTGTGTGTGTGTGTGTGTGTGTGTGTGTGTGTGTGTGTGTGTGTGTGTGTGTGTGTGTGTGTGTGTGTGTGCGTGCGTGCGTGCGTGCGTGCGTGCGTGCGTGTGAGAGAGAGAGAGAGAGAGAGAGAGAGACAGGTGTTTGGGTACTGTGGGATTCTTTAATCAGTTTAGCTCATTGGATAGGTCAGAGTCTTTGTTTGAAGTTGTTGAGTGGTTTTCGGCCATACTCTGTAGATGTATGTGTATCAGAGTAGACAGAGTGCACCAGATTCTTGCATTTAGCTGTTGAAATTCCGTCTTTTTTTGCTGGGGAAGAAGGCCCCGGACTTCCCTACAGGATTTGGACTAAGCCCTGAATGTCTTCAAATCCTAGAAACCCCCCTGTGTTATATCATCATGTTATTGAACAATGAGATATTCAATCAAAAAAAGAAAAGAAGGGAAATATAATTACTTACCACCTTTCCTAAGTAGCATGAGAACAGAGAAAGGCAGATAGGAGGAAAAATCTGTAAAACAAAAACAATCAAACAATAAGAAACATGAATTTCTCCAAAGAAATCAGAATCAAATCAAAAAATCAAAAATCAGCCTTGGGAAATGGGTTACGGGTAGGCCTAGTCCGTGAAACAAAGCCTACCCCCATAGCCTACAGATACTGTACTCTTCCCTTCAGAGTTTACAGTACACTGGCAAAGTCAGGTAGAAATATCTTGTGCCACTACCTGGGCTAAATCTTAGTCACCAGAGCAGGGGTACCCCAATTAACTAGTTGAAACCTCTTTTACCCAAGACAGAGGCTATAGAAACATCAGAATAATACCATAAAAATCCCACCGGCCTTACCAATTCAAACAACAACTAAGATCTGATGAATTAATAAACTAAATAATACATTGATAAAAGGATGAAAAAATGGGTGTGCGCCTCACACAGACAGCGGACGTGCACGAGAAGCTCTCGGAGCTCCGAGAGGTGTCAACGGACAGAAGAGAAAAAAAGGCTTTATTTTTATTTGATTTTATTGTAACCAGACACAAATGCAAATCAACAGCACAGGTAAAATGAAAAATACATCAAAATACATTCAAGATTTAAAACTATTCAGAAAACAGACGTCTGAAGGAGATAACCATCCTAAGTGGTGACCTGAGGAGGCAGAAGAAGGCTTTTCACAAAGCAAGGGAGGATGAGAAACCAGCGTTGAAGGATACCTGATATTAAGACCTTGTTACCTGCACATTAAAACCTTGTGCTGAGCTGAGTATCATGGAAGGGACAGAAGGAGGCAGATGAAGGAGAGCATGGATTTCACAAAGAACCTCCCAGTATCTCTCAAAACTCCTGGGGTGACAAAAGATCAGGAGAACTGAAAGCAATAAAGAAAGAGGTGGAGGAGCACATTTGTGGAGTCCACAGCGACCCCAGATGTGAGGACGAGCTAGAGGAGATGGCAAAACTCATCAAACCAGATGAGCCCACCATCCCCTTTGAGGTGTCGGAACCCATCTGGCAGGAGGTAAATTACTTTCTCAAGAAGGCCAGAGGAAGATCAGTGCCAGGGCCTAATGGTATTCCGTACAAGGTGTTAAAATACTGTGAGAGGCTCAAGAGGAGACTCTGGAGGCTGCTGAAAGTGGCTTGGAGGAAAGATTATCTTGCAGAAAGATGGACAGATGCTGAGGGGTGTTTCATTCCAAAAGAGGAAAACTCCACAAACATCAAGCAATTCCAAACCATCTCACTCCTCAATGTGGAAGATAAAATCTACAAAATCTACAATCTACAACAACTACATTGACACCTCAGTACAAAAGGGTGGCGTTCCAGGAGTGTCTTTGTGCCTTGAACACACGTAAGCAAGGAGATCTGACAGTCCTTTGGCTAGACCTAACCAATGCCTACGGAACCATACCCCACAATCTGGTGGAAACCACACTCAAGACCTACCATGTTCTTGTGAGATTCCAGAAGCTCCTTCAGTGCTACTTTGACATCTTCAATATGCGCTTCATAAGTGGAGACTTCACCACCACATGGCAAAGGCTGGAGGAAGACAATGTCACCAGGTGCATCTCAGTTACTCTGTTTTCTGCAGTGATGAAACTCCTTGTCAAATCAGTAGAGATGCTAAGAAGGGGTGTAGTACTGGCAAGCGGTGTCCAGCAGGCTCCAATCAGAGCATTCATGGACGATCTGACGATCACAGAAAAGTCAGTTCCAGAAGGCAGATGGATTCCGGAAGATCTGGTAGAGCTCACCAATTGGGCCAAAATGGTGTTCAAGCCTACAAAATCCAGAAGCCTAGGACTGAAAAAAGGGACATGTCCAGGAACGGTAACGATTTATTAAGATCAGAGAGGAGACCATCCCCACAGTCAGAGAGAAGCCTCAACGACAAAGAGAGTGTGAAGGAGATGCTCTTGCAAGTCAACCTTTAGATGAGAGAGAGAGAGAGAGAGAGAGAGAGAGAGAGAGAGAGAGAGAAGCGGCCTACATGACAAGTTTAAGGCCCGGGGCTAACAAAGCAGGGTTTTACCAGACTCAACTTGCCACTGTTTGCATATGAGGTACAGCTTTCAACCATGGAGGCTCTCGAGAAGAACATTAACAACTTCCTCAGGAGATGGCTGGTAGTCCCAAGAAGCTTCTACGCCATCGGCCTGGCATCGATTATCATGTCACCAGAATAAGACCCTAGACATTTATTGGAAAGGAGCATCAAGCTTATCACTTTGCACTTTCACCACCCTGTGAAGTTCATCATAATTTATTTTGTCTGTAGTCTAATAAACTGCATACTTTCCTGACAGGTCGTAGTGGGAGGAACAAACAACATGTCAACGCGTGACTCGAAGTTTACTTTGATATGATGGTTATTATATCAATATCTGGATGGATGGATGGATGGATAGATAGATGCATAGATAGATGCCCCATGACTGTGCAACCTAATCATTACGAAACCTGTATTCAATCAAATAAGCCACACGTAGCAAGTAAGCCATTATATTTTTTGTTAACCAAATTCAACACTCTCATTTGTATTTGTATTTATTATGGAACCCCATTAGCTGCTGCTCTTCCTGGGGTCCAGCAACATAAGACAGTTACATACAGTTTAAAATACTATATGACATTACATTTCATAACACCTTGCCCAACACATTCAGTGCGTTCCCTCAGGCCACCACCACATATTTACAATACAACACCCATGTGCACGTGTGTGTAGATTACGTGTCTTATCATGATCATGTGTTTCTCTGCTTGTATGTGTCTCTTCACAGTCCTCGCTGTTCAATAAGGTGTATTTTTATCCCTGATGTGGAATAGAGTTCCATGTAGCCATAGCTCTATGTAGTACCGTGTGCCTCCCATAGTCTGTTCTTGACTTGGGGATTGTGAAGAGACCTTTGGTGGCATGTCTTATTTGGTATGCATGGGTGTCCGAGCTGTGTGATAGTAGTTTAAAACCTCTTAAGGGTTGCAGTGACTTCACTCGCTGTAGTAGCTGACGTGTATAGTTTTGAGTCATCCTCTTACATAGCCACTCTGGCTTCACTCAAGGCCAGTGGCATGCCATAAGTAAAGATTGAAATAGTTAAGGGGCCTAGATAGCTGCCCTGGGGAATTCCTGACGCTACCTGGATTATGTTGGAGAGGCTTCTATGAAAGAACACCTTCTGTGTTCTGTTAAACCGGTAACTCCTTATCCACAATATAGCAGGGGGTGTAAAGCCATAATATATATATTTTTCCATCAGAAGACTATAATCGACAATGTCAAAAACTGCTTGCTTGGTGAGTGAAAAACATGAAAAAGCACCACCTACTGGAGAAGACAGATTTTGGGCCCAGTCATCTTGCTTCGCCTATTCCTCTCTGACTGTTTCTTTTAAGATTCCCAGTGTCTGTGACCCCTGCCATTTTGTGCGACGCAGACTCGGTGGAGAGCGTGGTGAAACAGAGAAGATGCTGTCTGTCCTGCTGAGTTTGGATGCAGAGTCTTTATCCGACAAAGTCAAGTTACGATGTGTCAGTTATCCTGTGAGAGCTTTTGTCCCGAACCTATTACGGTATTTTAGGTGCCAAGCTTATGGTCATGTTGCAATAGTGTGTAGGAGGGAAGTTCCTAGATATGAGAAATGTGCAGGAGGGCATGAGACAAAGGAATGTGTAGTATCGGTGGGAAAAGTTGTGTGTTAACTGTAGGGGTATCCATGGTGCATAGTGCTGGAGATCAGAAGTGTCCAGGGAGAGAATGTCAGGTTGAGGATCCGATAGGGCCAAGTAGTGGAATAGTGGTGAGGTTTTAATGGGTGTATGTTAGTTGGTAGGGCAATGTTTCTTCCCTTTTTTAATATACACTGCTCAAAAAAATAAAGGGAACACTTAAACAACACAATGTAACTCCAAGTCAATCACACTTCTGTGAAATCAAACTGTCCACTTAGGAAGCAACACTGATTGACAATACATTTCACATGCTGTTGTGCAAATGGAATAGACAAAAGGTGGAAATTATAGGCAATTAGCAAGACACCCCCAAAAAAGGATTGATTCTGCAGGTGGTGACCACAGACCACTTCTCAGTTCCTATGCTTCCTGGCTGATGTTTTGGTCACTTTTGAATGCTGGCGGTGCTCTCACTCTAGTGGTAGCATGAGACGGAGTCTACAACCCACACAAGTGGCTCAGGTAGTGCAGTTCATCCAGGATGGCACATCAATGCGAGCTGTGGCAAAAAGGTTTGCTGTGTCTGTCAGCGTAGTGTCCAGAGCATGGAGGCGCTACCAGGAGACAGGCCAGTACATCAGGAGACGTGGAGGAGGCCGTAGGAGGGCAACAACCCAGCAGCAGGACCGCTACCTCCGCCTTTGTGCAAGGAGGTGCACTGCCAGAGCCCTGCAAAATGACCTCCAGCAGGCCACAAATGTGCATGTGTCAGCATATGGTCTCACAAGGGGTCTAAGGATCTCATCTCGGTACCTAATGGCAGTCAGGCTACCTCTGGCGAGCACATGGAGGGCTGTGCGGCCCCACAAAGAAATGCCACCCCACACCATGACTGACCCATCGCCAAAACGGTCATGCTGGAGGATGTTGCAGGCAGCAGAACGTTCTCCACGGCGTCTCCAGACTCTGTCACGTCTGTCACATGTGCTCATGTGCTCAGTGTGAACCTGCTTTCATCTGTGAAGAGCACAGGGCGCCAGTGGCGAATTTGCCAATCTTGGTGTTCTCTGGCAAATGCCAAACGTCCTGCACGGTGTTGGGCTGTAAGCACAACCCCCACCTGTGGACGTCGGGCCCTCATACCACCCTCATGGAGTCTGTTTCTGACCGTTTGAGCAGACACATGCACATTTGTGGCCTGCTGGAGGTCATTTTGCAGGGCGCTGGCAGTGCACCTCCTTGCACAAAGGCGGAGGTAGCGGTCCTGCTGCTGGGTTGTTGCCCTCCTACGGCCTCCTCCACGTCTCCTGATGTACTGGCCTGTCTCCTGGTAGCGCCTCCATGCTCTGGACACTACGCTGACAGACACAGCAAACCTTTTTGCCACAGCTCGCATTGATGTGCCATCCTGGATGAACTGCACTACCTGAGCCACTTGTGTGGGTTGTAGACTCCGTCTCATGCTACCACTAGAGTGAGAGCACCGCCAGCATTCAAAAGTGACCAAAACATCAGCCAGGAAGCATAGGAACTGAGAAGTGGTCTGTGGTCACCACCTGCAGAATCAATCCTTTTTTGGGGGTGTCTTGCTAATTGCCTATAATTTCCACCTTTTGTCTATTCCATTTGCACAACAGCATGTGAAATGTATTGTCAATCAGTGTTGCTTCCTAAGTGGACAGTTTGATTTCACAGAAGTGTGATTGACTTGGAGTTACATTGTGTTGTTGAAGTGTTCCCTTTATTTTTTTGAGCAGTGTATATATATATATACAGTGGGGCAAAAAAGTATTTAGTCAGCCACCAATTGTGCAAGTTCTCCCACTTAAAAAGATGAGAGAGGCCTGTAATTTTCATCATAGGTACACTTCAACTATGACAGACAAAATGAGAAAAAAAATCCAGAAAATCACATTGTAGGATTTTTTATTAATTTATTTGTAAATTATGGTGGAAAATAAGTATTTGGTCACCTACAAACAAGCAAGATTTCTGGCTCTCACAGACCTGTAACTTCTTCTTTAAGAGGCTCCTCTGTCCTCCACTCGTTACCTGTATTAATGGCACCTGTTTGAACTTGTTATCAGTATAAAAGACACCTGTCCACAACCTCAAACAGTCACACTCCAAACTCCACTATGGCCAAGACCAAAGAGCTGTCAAAGGACACCAGAAACAAAATTGTAGACCTGCACCAGGCTGGGAAGACTGGATCTGCAATAGGTAAGCAGCTTGGTTTGAAGAAATCAACTGTGGGAGCAATTATTAGGAAATGGAAGACATCCAAGACCACTGATAATCTCCCTCGATCTGGGGCTCCACGCAAGATCTCACCCCGTGGGGTCAAAATGATCACAAGAACGGTGAGCAAAAATCCCAGAACCACACGGGGGGACCTAGTGAATGACCTGCAGAGAGCTGGGACCAAAGTAACAAAGCCTACCATCAGTAACACACTACGCCGCCAGGGACTCAAATCCTGCAGTGCCAGACGTGTCCCCCTGCTTAAGCCAGTACATGTCCAGGCCCGTCTGAAGTTTGCTAGAGAGCATTTGGATGATCCAGAAGAAGATTGGGAGAATGTCATATGGTCAGATGAAACCAAAATAGAACTTTTTGGTAAAAACTCAACTCGTCGTGTTTGGAGGACAAAGAATGCTGAGTTGCATCCAAAGAACACCATACCTACTGTGAAGCATGGGGGTGGAAACATCATGCTTTGGGTCTGTTTTTCTGCAAAGGGACCAGGACGACTGATCCGTGTAAAGGAAAGAATGAATGGGGCCATGTATCGTGAGATTTTGAGTGAAAACCTCCTTCCATCAGCAAGGGTATTGAAGATGAAACGTGTCTGGGTCTTTCAGCATGACAATGATCCCAAACACACCGCCCGGGCAACGAAGGAGTGGCTTCGTAAGAAGCATTTCAAGGTCCTGGAGTGGCCTAGCCAGTCTCCAGATCTCAACCCCATAGAAAATCTTTGGAGGGAGTTGAAAGTCCGTGTTGCCCAGCAACAGCCCCAAAACATCACTGCTCTAGAGGAGATCTGCATGGAGGAATGGGCCAAAATACCAGCAACAGTGTGTGAAAACCTTGTGAAGACTTACCGAAAACGTTTGACTTCTGTCATTGCCAACAAAGGGTATATAACAAAGTATTGAGATAAACTTTTGTTATTGATCAAATACTTATTTTCCACCATAATTTGCAAATAAATTCATTAAAAATTCCTACAATGTGATTTTCTGGATTTTTTTTCCTCATTTTGTCTGTCATAGTTGAAGTGTACCTATGATTAAAATTACAGGCCTCTCTCATCTTTTTAAGTGGGAGAACTTGCACAATTGGTGGCTGACTAAATACTTTTTTTGCCCCACTGTATATATATATATTAACCTTTATTTAACTAGGCAAGTCAGTTAAGAACAAATTCTTATTTACAATGACAGCCTACCCCGGCCAAACCCAGATGACGCTGGGCCAATTGTGCGCTGCCCTATGAGACTCCCAATCACAGCCAGATGTGATACAGCCTGGATTCGAACCAGGGACTGTAATGACACATCTTGCACTGGGATGCAGTGCCTTAGACCACTCGGGAGCACAGGAGCCCTTTTCCAGTCCTTTTTCCTTCCCTTTTTGTGTCACAAAGTATAAAGAATTCACACTCCAGATCAGTAGACGGGAAACACAGAGCTAGATGACTTAAGAGGCCGTGACCGGTCTCACACTCCAGTGCAGTAGGTGGCGATGTATGCACCTTTCAGTTGGTTGCGATCTGCCAATTCAAATTTAAAGAAGAAGAAGCCTGTGGCTGTGTTCGAGAGCATCAACACGACTGCCCATTGACTGATTTATAAATCACTTTGCGTCATAAATAACGATTCATTATTATTTGTAGATCAGTCCGAATGTACCACATGATACATTGCGGTTTTGATCCTTTGAAATACGGCCTGGTTATTTAACCTACGTTAGGTTAGGGCGCACTGTTAGCTAGCAAGCCATCATTCGTCTGTTTGGCCAAATACTTATTATTTTCCACGGTTTATTTAGAGGTATTCCCACTTGACGAAAGTGCAATGTCGTCGTGGGCACCAGGCGGCAGACGGCCTCAACCCAACCCAAATGGAGGGTAAGTGGCTAGCTAGCGTAGCTTCAATCAGCCTCATTCTTGCCTGATTAGATAGCTAACTAGCTAGATATGAAACTACTTATGGCAGAAGTCATATCTGGAGCCTAACTAGCTAGCCAATTAACCGGATAATTATTGTATTGTGGGTGGGTGTGTGTGTAACGTTGTTAGCCTAGCTAGCTAACGCAGTTATTCACAAAGGAATGGCTAACGTTAGATGTTCAGAGTATGTGAGCGGAGTTGAGCGGTCGGAAATCGTTTTCCTCCGGCGCTCCACGTACTCTCCAACGACACTGCTAAAAACTGCTCTTGCACAGGGGTAAAAAATATTGCCGCGCCAAATACGCTCTTATAATTTAAATCACAATTTAACCAACCCCCATCTATTTGTGTGGCTACCTGGACCTACCATTTGGTTTTGAAGTATTGAAACCAACCCATATGATTTCAATGAAAAGGTATTTTAATTATCATGAAAAGGTGACTTAGAAGCGTTGATAACTTCAAATAGGAAGCTACTGTACATGTCTTGTTAAACAGTATATAAACATTCTAAGTAAGTCGCGAGACAGACAGGTAGCCTAAGAAGGAACGAAAATGAATTATTTAGGCTATATTAGCCTATTTAAAAAAAAAATTCAAGGCTACAGTCTACAAAGAAATGCATTGACGCATTTGCGAGTCCGACACACTAGACTGGCAGGAACATTAAGTGCTCAGCATTTAAACAACATGTTGTTGTATTAAATTATTATATTCTAAATTGCGTTTATAGGCGTTGACTTACTTAAGTTATCATGCTAGAGAATCCGGTGTTTGGAGGATATGTTGGTTCGAGGGCCGGCCGGCAAACTGTGCCAATATTTCCTCCAAACACCGGTTTCGAGGGCATTATCACATTTATACAACGGGTTACCAACATATTCAAATAATGATTGACATATTTATATTAAATATTATTTCATCCTTCCACGATATAGTCCCGACACAAATCTAGGGTTACAATCAAGCCAACGGGTTCGTTTTATCGTTTCGGTTATGGAACACCGTTTGGGTCTTTGTGTGTCAAAAAAGATACACGTCAAATAACACTATTTGATGTGTCAAATAAGCATGTTGTCCAATCAGGACCTGAATATGACTGCACGTCACATAATAATTTAACCCGTTCATAATTATTTTACGTAGTTATTACACATTGATTACACTATCACTGGTGTTTCATATGTCATAACGATTCGTCGATATGAATGTTATGATACTGGTAAAGTTGTCTCTCGCACCTACAGTGCTGGCCATTAAAACATTTTTTTTAAATAAGGTGAGCTTGCTCATGGATGCAAACAATGGCCTTCCCCAAAAAGATAGCAAAACAATCTGTTTCAGTAGCTATAGTTAACTAACTATAGCTAACTATATAGCTAGGTGTCATCATCTAAAATAACCCTACATTTTAAGACAGTTCTTAGAAACTAGCCACAATAAGTATTAGCCACAATAGTGGACTTTGCAGTTAGCCTTCAAAATATAAGTATGTCATTGACAGTGATACAAATTATTACAAATAGTAGAATTATGCCATAATTGAATAAGTCATGCTAAACAAGTTTGGAATGTTATATAACATCTACAAAAGACAATACTTTGTTAATTTGACAAAAATCTGTTGAATTCACCCTGGATGTATTGTACTTTAGAATTGCATTGGGGGCATACTTATTTCACTTACCGATGGATTGTGGATCAATGACATGGGGTATCAGTCTACTCCGTGACACCCAGAGAACATTAGTGTCGTAGCTCTTATTGCGGGACACTGAAACAAGTGAATTGAGACATTTATTATCAACCTATGTGTATTGAACACTATTCCCGAGGAAAACCAATACTGCGTGGATGTTTTGGAGTCTGATAACTCTAAGGACGTTAGGGAAAAAATATATTGGGTATTGAGTAGACTGATACCCCATTTCATTGATCCCCAATTCTTAGGTAAAATTGTACAGGTCAATATGCATGTCAATACACACAATAGGCTGACGGGGGGGTGATGTCACAGTCCTAGATAAGAACTACAACGCTAATATTTACGTAAACTCTTCACAGTTGTGTTCTGTGGGTGTCACCGAGTAGACTAATACCCCATTTCATTGCTTCACATTCCAACCTTCTTTAACATTATCTAGTCTAAATATGGCATGATTCCACCAATTGTGTCCTTCTGCATCACTTTCAAAGAGGTACTTTTATTTTGAAGGCAAACCGCAAATTCCACTATTGTGCCTAATCGTTATTGTGGCTATTTTCACAGCACATAAGCTGGTGCCATCGAGCCTCACTAGCCAGATGAAGCTAGCTGGCTGCTTATAATGTTAGCTTTGGGCAACAGGGTTAAGTTGCTGACTAGCTATTTATTTTCATGAACTGAAGTTCAATTTCAATAGGCGAACAACAAGTGGCAACCTAGCTAATACTTACTCACAAGGATTACTAAATCATTGCTAAGAATAATGAAAATGACTGCAGGTTCTACTGGTCATTGTTTTCAGGCTGGTTGTATTGGTGCTAGCTAGGTACCAAGCTAAAGCTAGCTACCCCAGAAGTTGTGGTTGAACAAATGATGCTTTATTACTGACGCAGTATTGTAAACACGTCGTTCATGGCCGGTGTTTACATGTTTGCATACTTTTTCTGTACAGCTTTGACAGTGCTACTGTATCTTTTTTTGACACGCAAAGACCCAGACAACGTTCCATAGTATGTATGTCATGAAGCTAATGGCAGTGATGCCATTACTGTGTAACTCCGGTAGGGCAACATCTGAAAAGTAGCCCGCTTGGTAGTGTCTACCAGTGCTCGACCAGTCGGCGAAAGCCAGTGTCACCAACGACAGAGAGCGGTTGATTGTCAAGGGCAATGAATTCCATTATCTTGGCTTTAATGGATTTCGCCTTTGTGTTGTCTCGCTGAAATTTTGTTACTCTTTCTAATGACTGCTATATCCACACAGCAGACATTATGGGCTAGTTTAGGAATGCTGTGTTGCACGTATAGCGCAAAATTTTACGTGGTGTCAATACGTCATGTACCTACATTATATAGGTATGCACGTCAGCTTTGACATCGGGGCGTTAAACTAGATATCGGCCGATACCGATGTTGGCATTTTTTGCTAATTTCGGCTGATTCCGATATGTTCACCGATATATCGTGCATCCCTACTCGGTACACATGGGACAGAGACACAGCACGGTTTATACAAATCTCTGCTGTTGAAAACGAGATGTTAGTCTAAAGAAATGTGACAATGTCTAGATGTTTTATATAGTGGAGATCAAGTTTATAAATTGCCAGGCTGGGCTGATGAGACAGTGGATTGCGCAGTCAAATGGAACAGACTAAATACGAATTTTAACGTCAGATTTAGCTGGTGGTTACTTGTGGAATAGACACCGGCTGAAATGCAGTTTTAACCAATCAGCATTCAGGATTAGACCCACCGTTGTATAAGTAGATTTAAAGAGAATTGTAATAAAATGCCTAACTAGGCTGTCTACAGTCCCTTTGAATTCACTTTTGGAAACACGAGTTTGGCCAGCGTCTATGGCTTCAGGCTCATGCAATGGTGCCTATTGTATAGATTAGACGTCGACCGATTATGATTTTTCAACGCCCATACCGATTATTGGATGACCAAAAAGCCGATGCCAATTAATCGGCCGATTTTAAATAAAATTCCCCCCAAAAAATGTACATTTAATTTATTTGAAATAATGACAATTACAACAATACTGAATGAACACTTTTCTTTTACCTTAATATAATACATAAATAAAATCAATTTAGCCCCAAATATATAATGAAACATGTTCAATTTGGTTTAAATAATGCAAAAACAAAGTGTTGGAGAAGAAAGTAAAAGTGCAGTATGTGCCATGTAAGAAAGCTATCATTTTAAGTTCCTTGCTCAGAACATGAGAAGATATGAAAGCTGGTGGTTCCTTTTAACATGAGTCTTCAATATTCCCAGGTAAGAAGTTTTAGGTTGTAGGAATTATAGGACTATTTCTCTCTATACCATTTGTATTTCATATACCTTTGACTATTGGATGTTCTTATAGGCACTTTAGTATTGCCAGTGTAACAGTATAGCTTCCGTCTCTCTCCTCGCCCCTACCTGGGCTCGAACCAGGAACACATCGACAACAGCCACCCTCGAGGCATCGTTACCCATCGCTCCACAAAAGCCGCGTCCCTTGCAGAGCAGATGCGGTGCCTGTTAATTTCTCATCGAATCACAGCCTACTTCGCCAAACGGGTGATGATTTAGCACTGTCGTTGCACCAAACCTAACCATAAACATCAATGCCTTTCTTTAAAATCAATACACAAGTATATATTTGGCCTGCATATTTAGTTAATATTGCCTGCTAACATGAATTTCTTATAATTTGGGAAATTGTGTCACTTCTCTTGCGTTCCGTGCAAGCAGTCAGGGTATATGCTGCAGTTTGGGCCGCCTGGCTCGTTGCGAACTGTGTGAAGTCCATTTATTCTTAACAAAGACCGTAATTAAATTGCCAGAATTGTACATAATTATGACATAACATTGAAGGTTGTATAATTTACATTTAAGTCATTTAGCAGACATAATAATGTAACAGCAACATTTAAATAAAGGTGTAAAAAATCTATTTTAAAAATCGGCCAAATCTGTGTCCAAAATTACCGATTTCCGATTGTTATGAAAACTTGAAATCGGCCCTAATTAATCGGCCATTCCGATTAATCTGTCGACCTCTAGTATAGATAATAGAATGAAAATGAGCTAAGCTTTAAAGAGATCACATTTTTTATTTATAAATACTTTGCTACAATGACACAGCCAGCTACCCACCTTTTTATTTTTATGTTAGCATGTACACATAGTTCACATCATGCTTTCGGGATATGTCTTTTCAGATTCCACAATGATTCTTTAGTTGGTGACACTACATCACCGCCCTCCCGCTCTTGGTCCTCCTCAGCTTTCTAAGTCACCTTGATTTTGCACCTGTGTGTTTTATCAGTTTCTTTCTGAATATATTTAGCGAACTCCATGACAGTAGCTAAAGCAAGGGGCTGTAACGGAACCCAAGTGGCCTACAAATGCATGCTGGGCCAGGCATGCCCTGAGCTTGTGAAGTGAATGGTACTGGAGCGGCGAGAAGTCCGACGCTCCAGCCTTTGGGGGGAAACTCGCTCTGCGCTCCAGTCAAATGGGTCAATCTCCGTTCCTTGCTCCGCTCACATACTTATGGCTGTGATGCTAATAGCTGGCTAACTGTAAATCTCCTTCAGCAGTGTTAAACCTCTTCGGCCTTTTCGAAGACCAGCACCATACCCCGTGAGAGAAGACAGGACCGACGACCACAAGGATTCTGAGAGGTAGTTAACATTACAGCTAACAAAGGGTGGCTTTGTAAATTTTACTCTGGAGTGCTAGAGTACGCTCTGGGCGTTTTGTAAATTCAGAATGTTGTCAGATTATCCGTTTGTAAATTGAGTGTTTCACTCTCGGAGTGTTCCCAGTGCACACTCGATGCTCTGACAGGGGAGTAGGGTTGATCCGAGTTTTCTGACCTCACAACGGCAGTCAAGCACCCAAGCTAACTGGCTAAAGTTGTCTAGCTTGCTAGCTACATCCAGACACAAATGAGAGAACACCTCACCCTGACCATTTTACTCGCCCTAGCCAAGCTGGTTAGGCTGTTTTCATGTTAACTAAAGCGTTGGTGACTAACTCTGCTGCTAGCAACAATTTAATTATGTTTTTTTTCTGACTTTTACTGACACCTGTCATATTCGACGGGTGTTGTGCGTTCGTAAATTGATCAGTTATTCTGCGCTCTGACAGACTCAGACGAGAGTGCTCTGGATTCAGATTAGATAGCCAGAGTGAATTTACGAACGCACCCTAAATTAGCTAGCTAGCTAGCTAGCTAGTTTTCAAAATTGTTAGCTAGCTAGTCTGCCAACATTCCTTGATTGACTGTTGATAAATGTTAATGGAAGGTTTTGAGGGTAGCGGACTAAACTCAACAGGACGTGTAAATGCAGGCTATTTTCTTTTCATTAACTTTGTTTTATCTGATGTCGGAGCTCCAGTCCACCCACACTAGTTGCCGCTCAACTCCATCATAAATTGTGGAGTGTAGTTGGCTAGTTTGATGGTTGCTGAAACATCAGAATGTTACCATGCTTACTCCGCGGATATCAGTCTGAAAGAAGTCTCTGTAAAAAAAAAAGAGAAAAAAAGACACGATAGTCTCTACAGGCGGAATGTTGAATAAATTATATTTACGCTTACATTACCGGTTGTGCATGCTGTTGGTCCTTCTGGCGGTAGGTGGAGTTAGGGTATCCACAGGAAAGTGTTGTTTACCCTACATTGCCGATAGTTTCTGTCACTTGTATTTTCAATCTGTTGACGCATTGCATGTGATGCACAATATGTAAACAATATCCGAATGTCGTTGACCAAAGCACTTTTCTAGCAATATTGGCCATATTGTGCAAGTGTTTGTCACCTGCGAATTGCATCATTATTGAAAATAAAAACCGGAAATACAAACTATACAGACCAGCGTACTGAAGGTCTGGTTGATAACAGTTCCCTGTGGATATTTTGTATCCAATTTACCTCCGACATGGGAACAAAATCAGCAGACAACCGGTAAAGTAAGTTGAAATGAAGTTTTTCAACATTCTGAATTGTAATGGAACAGTTGGGGAATGCTGAGCCTGCATGTTAGTGTGTAAGTATTTCACTCTCGCATTCTAAAAAGGCTAGCTTGAGGGGTCATGATGCTGTGTGGTGAAGTGGCGTGTCAAAACATGCAATCAAATGGTTTGTGAATATGTACCATACTCTGCTAATGCCAAATACTTGTTATGATGTCCGCTCCATCTGAATAATAAAGTAGGCACACCTGTGTGTAGGGTGGAGGAAGGGGTGAACAAATGCTACAAAGCCTAGTGAGGTTTTTGTTTTACAGAGGAGCTATTTTTACTGAAAGAGCACAGCATGCCATGTTAATCTCTGAAGTCATACAGTAGGCCTGTACTAATATGGTGCATATGTCTTTGCCATTGTGAAAGCCACTTCATGCATGAATGTCTGTGTTACTTTCAGTTACGAGGAGTTGGACCAACAGCATGACTACTCCGGTAACAATATGGACTATGAAGGATATCAACATCAACAAAATGGTGAGATCACATTTCTCTTATGTGGTATGTCAACTAAATTAATTTATTTGCCAACAACCTGTTTAGAAAATGTCTTCTCTCCCTTCTCAGCTTCTCCCAAAGTTTACAATGCAGCTGACAAACGTAGCGCCCTCTACCAGCGGTTCTATAAGCAACTCCAGGAGAAGACACCTGCCGACTGTGTGGTTCTGTCTGTGAGCAACCAGAGCACGTGAGTAGCTCACCTTTAAGAAATTAGGGTATTTATGCTTTTTGGTTCTTCCTTTGGCAATATTTTCTATGCCCTTGTAAGGGGAGGTGTATGTGTGTTACTCCAGGAGTGAGGATGGAGAATTCAGAAACTGGTGGTTGTGTGTGAAAAGGAATGAAAATACCCATACACCTGTTGGGGATGACTTGTGTGGGAATTTAACTGTAATTGCCAAGAAGAACTATGTATGAATGGCAACAACCTGGAAAAACTAAACTGAAGTCAATTGTAAGATTGACTGAGGTAAATTTAAAACTATTGTTTTAGCTTATCTAAACGGGCCAAATGCTACTACTGTTCTTTTTTTTGGTTTCTTACACACTTGCATAAACTTCCATTCTACTCATGTCTTTCTCTCCAGGTTGGCTGAACATTTTGTTTTTAATCTACTTGTAGAAAACTGCCTCCCTGTTAATGAATCAGACCCCCCCTAAAACCTGTAGTAGTTTTTGTTTTCCTTGCAATCACTTATAAATTAGTTTCTTCACATGCAGAAATTCAAACTCTCTGCTTAAAAAATATATAAATTGCACCTTCCTCGGCTTAAAGGAGATTCGCCATCAACATCTCCTGTTAAGCCAGATTTTGGTTCAAATTGCACCCAGTTAATTAAACTTGACTAACTCTATTAAGGATTGTTCGATATCCCATAATATGACAACTTGATTTGTTGAAGATACATATTTGGTTGATTCTTGACATAACCATCAAAAACATGAATCCAGACATTCATCACAGACACTACAGAACAATCAACAGAAACATAACACAAAGTGTTATGAAAACAAAAAACCTCTTGGAGAACATCACTTTTTGTTGTAAACAGTCATGCAATGCTTTGTTCAAAGTGCACTCTCAATTCTTAATCTGATCATCATCGGTCTGACAAGCGAATATTGTACACACTTGTCTGGAATGTGTCACGTAATACATGTCATGTAATACATGTATATTTAACTCTACTATTCACCCGTTCATATATTTCATGAAATGGGATAGATGAGTTAACCATTAAACTCAAGAAACAGAATGAAGCTTTTATATCCATCTTTAAAGAAAATGTAGAAGTTGTCCAGTTCTTGCAGCATTCAAAGAGACTGAAGGTCCATTGACCTCATGGGTTCACTCTGCCTTTTCAAAAATAAGTTATGTTACAATAAAAGGCAAACTTTTTTTAGGTTTTAATTTCATACTGTAAGTAGCCTGCTTTAGCACTGCTTTGGTAGCTACTTACACCTGTAAATAGTAGTAACAGGATGGAATTTGCTGCCATTTTTAAATGATTGTATGCCCCCCATAAAACACTTGCCATGTCTACCCCTAGCAAACCTATTCAATCCCCTGTTTAAAAGTGTTATTGCAACACTCACATAAAATGTAACAATGTTACCTTTGAATATAGCCTACCAAAAAATGCCCAGTGTAGTAATAATAACCCTATCTGCTGATCTTTTTTCCTTTTCTTCATAGTGTGCTATAAAGTTTTCTCAGTGTTATATAATGTAAACTCGGATGACCTATGCAACTTACATCTTTCTACTGTTAACTCACACTCATCTTGGTCCTTGTGGACACGACACATTCAACTTCCGTGTTTTGAAATGGTCACCCCTGCCTAAACGTATTGCTGATACTTTCTCTGAGCAGAAAAGACCTACAAACTAAAAACTGGTGCCAAAAGACGCTGTTTTGTGGAGAAATTGAATAAGTGCTATGTTAATTGACAGTAGTGTTTTTAATGAAGCAGCGTTTTAAACATTCATCACAAGTGTTATGATGTGTACCTGTTGTTGGCTTTGAGACATCACTGTCCCACCCTCCTCAACATATTGTATGTTACACACAGTAGTGACTAGGTTCAATGAAGATTGTCACTGGTCAATACTGTTCATGCTCTTTCAATACTGTAGATTTAAGATGTTTATAAGCATATTTAAATACAAAATGCACATCAACAGATAAAGAACTCACAGCAGCCTGGATTTAATCACCTTATCACATACATTTGTATAATATTAGGCCTATGGATATTAGGCTTGGGCGGTATCCAGATTTTCATATCGCCATACCTTCCCTTCTCTCATCCCGTGATTTACGGTATTACCGGCATAGCACACAAGGGGGTGCTAAAATCACAAGAGGCCCATTGGGCCTTTATTACCAGACTACAAAAAATTTGCACAAACTAATTGCGAAATCACATAAGACGCTTTTAGCTATATTCTAACGAGCGAAAAATGAATAAACTAATTGCAAATCCAGTACAAAGTTATACAAGCATAGCTCGTAGCTACAGAATGTCAATATCGGTGAGTGTTGACATTTACAAGCAAAAGTGAACGAGATACATTGTGCAAATGAAAAAGTTGTGATACATGCTTTTCTGAAGGGAGAGCAGCATGTGTACACGGAGCACAGGGGAGAAGAACGCAGGAGAAAAGCTATTAGGAAGCACAGGGGGAAAAACGGCAACTGTACAGAACTCATCCAGAGCTCTGACTACTGACAGAAAGCTTTTTATAAGATATCTGATGGCAAACATTTAGTAGTGAATTGCGTAGAAGTGTAACTTCACCTCGTGTGCCGCACAACAGAGACTCACCAATATAGAACGCTATGGACTCACTAGCTCCCGTTGTGCTATTTACAAACAAACACATGACTGGATCAACTATTCTGGGGAAGTATGGTGTGCTTCATAATGTGACAGGTGAAATGATGAACGCATTCTGCTTCATCTCCTAAGGTATTTTACAAGTTGACTGCAGGTATTAACAAAAAAAAGTACCTACAAATATTCAAATGTATTGATATCGCATGGCTTTTTCCAAATACCCCCAGTATAAGGTATACCGCCCAAGCCTAATGGATATACCAGGTTATCCTGCTCTTCACTGGTCACTTAACTACACCTTGATAAGAGTTGTGATTCAGTTGAGGTGTCTTTGTGGTTGATAGAAGCCAGGCCTGGACATGCTGCCACAGCACAGCGGTGCTGCTCTCCTCTCACACGACATGCCTGCGCACCCCTCGTTTGTGTGCAGAAGTCAATAACCAGCTTTCTTCTCTTTTTTCAAAGGGATTACCCCAAATCTATAGGCCACTGTTTGCAGGACCGTGGCCTCTCGGTGGAAATGATTTACCTGCAGGCGGAGTCGGGCCTGACCCGGGCCCTACAAGATGTCCGCTCCGACGGTTCCCCCTTATGTATTCTCGTCGAACAGACTAACGTAGCTCTGTCCTCGTGCACAGTAATCATATTTTCAGAATCCCTCAAAAGTAAGTCCCCCACAGTCACCTGGCCCCTTCTAACTAAACAATTAAAAATGGATCTCTAAAAGAACAACAATACCAAGTCTAACACTCCTGATAAAACCTATTTTAATATAGAACATTTAAGGGTGATATATAATATTAGGCCTATGGTGATTTTTGTTTAATTCTGTAGTTGAGTACTCAGAACTCAGCAGTTCACATTTGACCCCCTCATCAGAGGCTCTCACATTAAACTTAACATTCATTTAGGTTTGAAATAATACAGACAAAAATACTGTACCAGTCGAAAGTTTGGACACACCTACTCATTCAAGGGTTTTTGTTCATTTTTACTATTTTCTACATTGTGTAATAATAGTGAAGACAACTATGAAAAACATATGGAATCATGTAGTAACCAAAAAAGTGGGAAACAAATCAAAATATATTTGAGATTCTTCAAAGTAGCCACCCTTTGCCTTCATGACGGTTTTGTACACGCTTGGAATTATTTCAACCAGCTTCATGAGGTAGTCACCTGGAATGAATTTAAATGAACAGGTGTGCCTTGTTAATTTATGGAATTTCTTTCCTCCTTAATGCGTTTGAGCGAATCAGTTGTATTGTGACATGGTAGGGGTGGTATACAGAAGATAGCCATATTTGGTAAAACACCACGTCAATATTATGGCAAGAACAGCTCCAATAAGCAAAGAGACACGACAGTCCATCATTACTTTAAGACATGAAGATCAGTCAATCCAGAATATTTCAAGAACTTTTAAAGTTTCTTCGCGTGGAGTCGCAAAAACCATCAAGCACTATGATGAAACTCTCATGAGGACCGCCACAGGAAAGGAAGACCCAGAGTTACCTCTGTTGCAGAGGATAAGTTCATTAGTTACCAGCCTCAGAAATTGCAGCCCAAATAAATGCTTCACAGAGTTCAAGTAACAAACACATCTCAGCATCAACTGTTCAGAGGAGACTGCGTGAATCAGGCCTTCATGGTCGAATTGCTGCAAAGAAACCACTACTAAAGGACACCAATAAGGAGAAGAGACTTGCTTGGGCCAAGAAACAAGAGCAGTGGACATTAGCCCGGTGGAAATTTGTCCTTTGGTCTGATGAGTCCAAATTGGAGATTTTTGGTTCCAACCACCGTGTCTTTGTGAGATGCAGAGTAGGTGAACGGATGATATCTGCATATGTGGTTCCCACCTTGAAGCATGTAGGAGGAGGTGTGATGTGGTGGTGCTTTGCTGGTGACACGGTCTGTGATTTATTTCGAATTCAAGGCGCACTTAACCAGCATGGCTACCACAGCATTCTGCAGCGATATGCCATCCCATCTGGTTTGGCCTTAGTGGGACTATCATTTGTTTTTCAATAGGATGTTGACCCAACACACCTCCAGGCTGTGTAAGGGCTATTTGACCAAAAGGAGAGTGATGGAGTGCTGCATCAGATGACCTGGCCTCCACAATCACCCAACCTCAACCCAATTGAGATGGTTTGGGATAAGTTGGACCGCAGATTGAAGGAAAAGCAGCCAACAAGTGCTCAGCATATGTGGGAACTCCTTCAAGACTGTTGGAAAAGCATTCCAGGTGAAGCTGGTTGAGAGAATGCCAAGAGTGTGCAAAGCTTTCATCAAGGCAAAGGATGGCTACTTTGAAGAATCTCAAATATAAAATATATAAAAAATAAATAAAAAACATTTACAACTTTTTTGGTTACTACATTATTCCATATGTGTTATTTCATAGTTTTGATGTCGTCACTATTATTATACAATGTAGAAAATTGTAAAAATAAAGAAACCCTTGAATGAGTAGGTGTGTCCAAACTTTTGACTGGTACTGTATGCACATATCAATCACACTAGAAAAAGTATTAATTGCTTGATATAAATCCTCAGGAAATGTCAAACTAGCAGATGACCAAATTTTTACATTGTATTATTTATATATATATTTGTAACATTTAATATCTTTTTAAACTACTATTGAATAGCTTATTGAAGGTGTACTATGCAGCATTTTATATCAGGCTTAATACCCATGCCAATATATCCTCCAAACCACGGCTTCTCAGGCATTATCACTTAAATCATTTTGATTTCGGGGGAAAAAGACTTAAAAAATACCTGAAATAAATGAGCACAATTTTATATATTTTTTGTAAAAGAAGCCGTATTATATTGTTGTTCGTACCTCTGAGAACCAATCGTGCAACAGGAAGAAGCTGTTTGTGTACATTGACGGTGGCCAGACCGTCCACTTACCAGTGAACAAGCAACTTTACAGCTTCAAATGATGTTCAAAAAATGTTTTTGTCTCAATGATGTATTACTTTAATTTGACCTATCCTAGACATGTAGGGCTATTACTAGGTGGATAAGTCATGTGCATTTTTATCAATAATGGTAGTATCTAAATCTTAACAGCTAAATCATGAACAGGCCATATGCTTGTATTTCTTTAAATATTATCAACAAATACTATTTAATAAGTAAAATAATTGTTATTGTACTGTTATTTCATATTTACTTTTTCCTGTTCAGCACATGTGTGGTTATGGACCTATATAATATTTAAAATGTTCTCTGGAACTGAAGTATATAATCCTCAACTCTCAAATAATCCTCAAAGATGCCTTTCCTTAATCCACATAAAATATTATCCTTGAAGCGATACTGCATGTCATGCCAAATCTGTATAGTGAAATAATACTGTGTAGTTAGTATTTATGCACAAATGGATAACTAACCTTTTTTCAACTTTTATGCATACAACATACCAAAAAAATACACATTTGCTGTACATCAAATCAAAGTAACATTCACCTTATCAAATATATAATACCAGCATTCAAAGTACATGTATTAAAAACATTGTTTAAATTGTGTTAATTTATTACTGATTACTACATATTAATGCAATATGAACTGTTTTGAACACAAATGGCATTGCATTTTCACTCAACCCCAAAGTAAAACCCCCATATCAAAATAAACTTGTCTGAAAGAAGTGGGACTTCAGAGCAAGACCTCCTGTATGATTAACTTTTATATAATGTCTTAACTTTTAAACTTCAAACCCCTCTACTAGTCCACCGCAACATGCCCAAGGACCATGCCATGGACTTTGTGATGGCGGAATATGGCCGTGGGCTTGGGGAGCGGACGCAGCAGAAGGACCCTGCAGAAACAGGGGCGCGGGCGGCCGAGCTGGTGGATGACTACCTGGAGAGAGAGAAAGTGGAGAGGCATGCTGTGCCCTCTGACACCCGCCAGCTGCTCTTCTTCCTGGCCGAGGGAGTCCACCTGTACCCCGAGGAGCTGAGCACCATTGCGGAGTATCTTCGCAACCGCCAGGACCATCTGCAAGGTGCAGCCACACAACCATAGTGTCCATAGTCTTTATGCACAGTACAAGCTTTTTATTTAGGACAGCGAATGAGATCTCCTTATTTTCTAATAATTAATTTGATTGTTCATTGTCTCTAACTACACCATGCATTGCAATTTGTTAATGGAAATACAGGATTCTTAGATACTAAAGTGACAATGCTGAGTTATAATTAATCTATTTTTAGGATGTTATACACTCCTGTAAAGGGTTGTTCTAATGTTTTGTCTCTTTCCCAGCCACGTCTGAGACTGGTGATGGCCCCCGGCCTGAGAGGAAGAAGATGTTGCCTCCAGGTTTAGGAAAACCTCCACCGCTGCTACCCACCCCCTCAGGCCCTCATGGCAGAGAGCCACACCCTGGGATGGGAGAGCACCCTGCCACCCCCCTCATGACTCCAGGTGAGTTACCATTCTCGAAAATAGAAATGTTCTGCAGGGCAGATGGGATCGATATCAGATGGGAATGTTAAAATCAATCACTCATGAGTCACTTGTTATGGCTATGCTTGTATATGTAAGTGTTGACAGTTTTCTGTTTTCTTAGGCTCATACCCCAAGACCAAGCCGCCTCCACTGCTGTCCATGCACCAGGGACAGGGGCTACCTCATCGTCCCCCTCATGGTCCCCCTCCCCCTCATGGCCCCCACGGTCCACTACCTCGAGGACCCCCACACCACCATGGCCCCCCTCCCCCCCGAGGGCCCCCTCCCCCCCGTGGTCTTCCACAGAGTGGCCCCATGCCCCCACACGGCACCAGAGGAGCCCCACCATCACTGAAGAGCCTTCACATGGGACCCCAGCCTGGGCTGCTCCCCTGTCCAGGTTAGTCACATGCTTTACTGTTCTACTATTTCATGCCCTTCACGTGTCGTCTTAGGTTAGGCTCACTAAGAGCCCTATTCCATTAAATGTGTCTTAAAGAGGACACGGACCAGAGCATCAGAGTGTACTTAAAAGCAGCGGGTGGCAGTCCTATCGCCTCGAACCACAAAACATCAGACATTATTTAATTTTAATTTCCCAATGCTTCTACATGTTAAATTGTCACTGTTCTTCAACACCCAGCACGTTATTGACTGCACGGCCAACGTTTGTTCTAGAGTTTTCCCTCTTGTCGTCTTAGGCAGGGGTCAGCAACACATTACAGTACAATACAACAGTAGCATTTCTATAACATGTCAATATCCACAAAACTATTGTACATTTAATCCAATCATGTTCCTGTCTCCTGTCTGATCAGGTGGTCTGCCTCCACACCCTAACACACCCAGGCGCTGAGAGAAGAGCACCTCTTGACCACCATGGACAGACAGCAGAAAGCATTAGAGCTGATCAGGAAACACTGTCATACTGGCCTGAGGAGTGGGATCTCCTTCAGCTCAGTGCCCTGCTGCTGCTCTCTCAGGACCCCACACTACCACTCCTTATCTCAGAGCCTTGTATAGATCGTCTCTGTCTCTGCATCCATAGTTTAGCAAGCTGAAATTGAATTTTATTTCACTATTTGGGAGTTCAGAGCTCAATTTTTATGAGTGTTTGAGTTGACCCACAATAATGTTCAGGAGCCAAGTCAGAACAAATGACATCTTATTTTTTGTATTGCATTCTCAGATTCTTTGTTTTTTTTTTGTTTCATTTATCTGTTATTTGTTTGAGTTTTTATCTGAAAATTGGCTATCAAATATTATAATAAACAATAGATTAAAGGCTAATCAATCTCATATCTTTTGCGATCATCTCATCACACTCAATGGTCTGTCTTTGGAACCCAGATTTGTCCTAGGAGGATATGATGCCAGTATGCTATCAATTTAAGAACATAGTAAGCAATTCATGGTAAAGTCTGCACCTGTTGTATTTGGCGCATGTGACAAATATAATTACATTTTAATCTCGTGATAAATATGAAGGTGATATGTTCAGGAGCAGGTCTGAGCATGTGGTTATCAGCTTCAGTATTTATTTTGTTAACTAAGTAAATTGGTAATGATACTGGAGTAAAATTAGCTAATTAAGAAGAACGGAACTCCGTTTCTTAGGCTCTATTTAAAAAAAAATTCTGCAGGTGTTTTATTAGAATAAAACATTCCATTTTAGCTTTTTAAGTTGGCGGTCTGAGAGAAATTAATGCTGTTTTAGAGCACTTCATGTTAATTCCTTTTTCTGTGTTATCTCCCATGATCAAATAAAATGTTTAGCACCAATCATCACCCAGTGTTTAGGACAGTATAAAAGGTGTGACTAAACAGTTTCTGGCAGATGTTTCCTATTGGGAACCCTCAGTATAATGTGCCCATGAAAATTAAGAAGTTATTGTGGAGATGTTTTTTTTTACATACACAGTACTATATCAAACATGGATGAGATACTGTGTGTATCTAAGCCAACCTTGGCAGTGGTCTGATGTGAAATCAGACAATTTGTAGTACTTATATCACTAGATGGTGCTATAGATCCATTCAATTATCATTATCTTTGAAACCACTGCATCGCCAATATCAAATGTGTTTCGTCTTCTCTGACATTGAAAGGCTACAATCAATTTATTTGAGTCGGAAGTCCCAGTTATGTTTTATTGTTTTTGCCACAAGCCTATAATGTTGTTTTGCATGACATTGTTTCCTTAGTAATTTCTTATTCTGTATCAGTTTAAGCGAACGAAGCACCTCACTGAATTGATTATTAAGATTAAAGGAAATAATCTTGTTACTGAAAGTGTTCTGAGACAGATAAAGGTGCCAGACTTTTTGAAAATGAAATCAATTCCTCTTGAATTCTATTTTCATCCGTTTCATATTGTGCTTCATGTCAAAGTGTACACCGTTGAGTTTTCTATGTGGGCATACGCAGTAGATATCTAATAACAGTAGTGGTGGCTCTATTCAAAGTTTGAATCAACTTTATTTTCAGAGAAAAGGCTGATATCCTACAACAATGCTGAGAAAGAAACATTGTCGGCTAAGATTCAGACAGTATATGTATTTCCAGTACATTGTCGGTTGTACAATGCTTGCAAAGTGAAAATCAAATATCTATCCTGTTTGTTTTGTCATTTGGCAGTGTGTGTCTTACAGGATGCACACATCAAATCAAAGTTTATTGGTCGTGTACACAGTTTAGCAGACTTAGTAGGTGCAGCCAAATGCTTATGTTATTAACTCCTAACAATGCAGTAAAATGTCAAACGGTACACAATTATAATTTTGGGGGAAATGTCGGAACAAATCCAATTAGATCATGGTTAAGTTGTGTTAGTATGTGGTTGTGTTAGGTGATTGTGATGTAGTGTTCTGTTTAGGAGTGAGTGTGGCATACAGTCACTGAGTGGGTGGACGTGTGTGGTCAGGCATGTTCTCCAGTTGTTTTTGTCTCTAACTCCTGATCACAGGCCCTCGGCTGCAGCTGTGAACAATCCATCCACTCTCAAAGTAATGGAGAACTGTTTATGCTTCATTTCACCAGCTGAGAAATGTTGATTGGAGCTTTGTGGGAGAAGAGAAAAACAACATCCTATAAATCAGATGAATGGCTAGACTGAAACATGGATAATCAGACAGACAGATTGTATTCAAACGGTTGATCTGTCAATCTTTTTTCACACATACCTAAAACTACTTACCCATGTCTTTGCACATGTAGCCTATGTACAGTAAGTAATCACGTTGAGAAAACTTAGATGCACGGCAACATCGCCCTCCCGTAAAGCCTTATACGTTTACTTTCTACTTCTGTGTTAGCTTCACAATTGGATATCAATCAAAATGTATCACTATGACTATTCCTGGCACCACTGTGTCAGAATTCACAGGATCTGATCTGCAGTTGGCTCTTAATGGGACTTGTTTCTAAATTACCTTAACCCCAAACTGTGCCTGTGTGTGCTGCTGAGAATGAGATCTTCATTAGGATCTTCCAGCTCTGACCCCCCCCCCCCCATCGCCACAGATGAGTGCCAGGTAAGCACTCTAACAGCCAAACATGTTGATAATTAGACCCGTTATTGGAAGGTGTTATCACAACAATTAACACTCCAATGTGTGGGTATCTATGGGTGGGGTTGAGTGATTTGGGGTAGGTGGCTTTGTGTCTAGATTGAATGCCCCCTTCTCATTTAAATGTGACTACGGGTCTATGAGAAAGCCTCTCGATTCTGATTGAGCACAGTTCTGTAGGGTACATTTTATTTAATGGTATATAATATTGAGGGGAAATGTGTGCTATAAGTGCATGTATTTGTGTATATGTGGTATGTAGTGTATGCATGATATTAGTCACCCACTCTGACACAGTAAAGAGAGATTAGAGGCTATGTATTTAGTGTTTCCATTCAAGACATTTCTCTTTTACTCCACTGCATATTTGGCAAAAACACGCTCCTCTTTCTCTCTTTTTTTCTTTACGTTTTTGGTTGGCTTGGCTGTGCCGCTGTTCCTTCGTTCCTCAGCATCAGGCCCCTCTGCACAATGGGCTTTAATTGGGTTAAGTTTGTCCGCCACAGATAACATTTCTTTCTGTTGAGAATAAAACAAATTGCTGGCACTAATGGCAATGTTTAATGTAGCTCTTTTTATTATGGATGGAGGAAATTAGGAGACGACTCCCTACAGAGAGCTGATGTCGTGGGAGTGTTGCAGCTCATCAGAAAATAATTTTCGCTGGAGTGCTGTCATCCTTGCCACTGCCTCCTCTTCCCCTTTTCACTGGCTGTCTGGCCCCTGCATAAGGTAAACATACACCAAAAACACACATAACACAGTATGGGAAGCAGAAATCCCATTGAATGTGTATTAACACAGAAGTCAAGGATTTAATTAAATATTCTAGGTGGGGTTGAAAAGATGAGGAAAACAGTTATTACTTAACAAATGGATGACATAATTGATGTACAGTACATGGATGCATGACTATCCCATCAACCAGGACCCCTCTCCACCCCCCTCCTCCGCCAATCTCCCCTCATCATCATTACCATTATTGTGCTCTGGTCCATAGTGGCCTGCTCATGTAGAGCAGCTGAAATCACTCCTGCAAACCCTCCATACTGTGCTAGGGAACCTGAACAATGGTATAACACAAATGCCTCTATGCACATTTGGCTAGAGTTTAACACAGTCAGAGGAGAGGGATGAATCCTAATAGACCAACAACAAAAAAATAATGGTGAACAAATGTTTATTTTCCCATGCATATTTATTAAAAAGATACTAGAGGCAAAATGTTTCTATGCTCTCACCTTTGTGCTCATCATCCACACACACCACGCTAACGAGACAAAAGAGTGTGGCTTTGCAGTATTTAAATCAGTTATGTCTAATTATTTCCTATAAAAATAGCTTATCTAGGGCATAACCAATGAGATGTAACATTGTCTGTGGAGGGGGGACGTAGCGGAGCTGGCAAGAGTTCAGCTGAACAGAACAGAGAATCCGCTGTAGGCAACATAAATATAACATGAACTCTCCAGGCTTGTGACAGTACAATGAGGGAGTCTTTAACATGGCTTTCTGGGGCTTCACTAGGCAGCTAGTCTACTACACAAAGAATATAAGGCCTGAGTGAGTGAGTGAGTGAGTGAGTGCTGTTTCCATCAACTGGGTTGTCTATGATTTGTATGACACATCCTAATGTGTCATCATTAAATGTGTTACCAATAATCAAACAACATTTCAAATCAAGGAACAAACACAGTGATGTCTGTATTATAAATGTGATTGAATAAAATGCACATTGAAGTCACATCTCAAATGATGTTCTAAATCAGCAGTTCCCAAACTAAGGAGCGCCTTGATACGAAAATGGGGTTGTGGGAGAATTTCCAAAATCCTGAAGGAAAGAATATATACAATATACAAAAAAATATATATATATATATTATAATATCATCTTTGTATCTCAATAGCATTGTAATGTGGTTAACCTTAAAAATCTAAATGAAAATTAATCAAATCTAAAAGATAAAGTTCAATCAGAGAGCGCCCTTAAAATCATTCCCAAGGTGAATGGCTAGGCTGGCCAGGCTGGCTACGCTATGAAACTACACACTATTACAGAGACTTTTATAATACCGGCCGCTATTGATATGGTGAAAACAATGTGTGGGGAGGCAGATGCAAAGAAACTCACATCAAAACCTTTGTCAGATAACACTGTTAAACAAAGAGTTTATGCTATTGCTAGCAATCAAAATGAAACTGACTGAATGACTCAAACACCCCAGCTTATGCTCTCCAAATGAACGATAGCTGTGAGGGCCAAGATGCCCATGCATTGGCTTTTGTTCGCTATACATGTCAGGTGATGCTATTCACTGACATATTGTTCTGTCTCATGATTCCCGAGCATGAAACTGCACAGGGGATGTTCAGTGTGCTGCGTGGCTATATTGACGAAAAACCAATTCCATGGGATTGAATGGTGGGCTTTTGCATGGATAGGCCTCTGCACTCTAGTTATGAATGTGTCTCCTTCTGCCAAATGCATTGTATGATACAACCACTGAGCTATAATGGATGAACCAAGAACAACTGGTGGCAAAAGAGCTGACCACAGAACTCGGAGATGTACTGCAGCAGGTAACTTTGATTGTAAACTACATCATATCACATCCACTGCGCGCATGCCTGTTTGCAAAACTACTGTATGTTGAGATATGAGATCAGAGCTTGACAAAGTTCTATTTCACACTGAGGCTTGGTGGTTTTCGAGGGGGAGTGTTGGAAAGATTTTTCGTATTGAGAGAGGAACTGTTGTCATTCACAATGGATTATTTTTTTTAACTTGGTTGACTTTCTGTGTAATGAAAAGAAAAAGTCTCTCCTTGCCTATGTAACAGACATAGTTGGGAAACTGAACAAACTGTAAGCAACCATGCAGGGGAAATACAACAACATTATACAGATGAGTGACCGTATCAGTGGATTCAGAGGAAATAATTCTTATTGGAGAGAGAGTCTTTCAAAAGCTAACAATGCCCACTTCCCTCAGCAGTGCATGTTTCTAACAGAAAAGAGTATCCGTAAATTTCCCACACGAGTGATGACTGCTCACCTCCAACACTTGGAAGAGCACTTGAGGACCTACTTCCCAATCCATTTGTCTGGGATCCTTGCTCAGTTGACATGCCAGTAAGTGAAATCGAACAGCTGATTGAGCTGTCGATCATGTGACCGAATTCTGCAGACAACGCATTCACGTGTCACCACGGAGGAGTTTTTGTTCCTGACTCGAAGTGAAACCCTGCTGTCTCCCTCTGAGCATTATTGCTACGTTTAAAACAACTGAGAACTGGGAACTTGGAATCTCAGACTTCCGACTTCAGTGCGTTCAAGATAACTGGGAACTCTGGAAAAAATAAACTCCATCTGGGAAAAATCGTTTTGAACAGTCATCCAACTCAGAATTCCAACTCGGGAACTCTGGCCTCTTTATAGAGCTCTGACTTTCCGACCTGAAGATCACTGAGGTCATGATTTGACATTGTATTTTTCAGAGTTCCCAGTTGTCTTGAAAGCACCATAAAACTCATGGTACCCTTCGCCAGCTCATATCTGTGTAAAGCTGGTTTTAATGCCCTCGTTTGCATTCAAACCAAATATCGATCCAGATTTGATGTGACAGCAGAGATGAGGTGCGCACTGTTGACCATGCCCCTTGACATTGAGAAGCTCCGACGTGACATGCATCAAGCACACCCATCTCATTAGTGGTGATGAGATAAGAGACATTATGTCAGACTAATTTGCAATTGACTGTCATAGCCCCACATTAAAAGTATGTGATGGTGAGTTGAGAAGACAATCAGAAATACTGATAAAAATGTTTCAGTTGACTGCCATAGCCTCAACTTAAAAAGTTAACATTTGCCGTTAATACATAAAAAAAATTCACATGGTTGGGCTCGCGTGAATTTTCAGAAATCAAAATGGGATCGTCGAACAGAAAAGTTTGAGAACCCCTGTTCTAAATAAATGTATGCCTACATGTGTCTATTGTAAAATTTATTAAATCAAATGCACATTGGAGTCACATCTCACATGCTGTTCTAAATAAATGTTATCCTAATATACATGAATTGTCCATGTAGAATAGATGTCTCCAAATAAGACTGTTTTTCTAACACAATATCAGTTGAACAGAACAGCACTAGGTACAGTGCCTTAGGAAAGTATTCATACCCCTTGACTTATTCCACATTTTGTTGTGTTATAGCCTTTTTTCCCCCCACCCATCTTCACACAAAAGTGAAAACATGTTTTTAAAAATGTTTGCAAATGTATTGAAATTTATATTCAGAAATATCTAATTTACATAAGTATTCACACCCCTGAGTCAATATTTTGTAGGAGCACCTTCGGCATGATTACAGATGTGAGTCTTTCGGGGTTAGCCTCTAAGAGCTTTCCACACCAGGAATGTGCAACATTTGCCCATTATTATTTTCTAAATTCTTCAAGCACTGTCAAATTGGTTGTGGATCGTTGCTAGACAATCATTTTCAGGTCTTGCCATAGATTTTCAGGCAGATTTAAGTCAAAACTGTAACTCGGCCACATTCACTGTCTTCTTGGTAAGCAACTCCAGTGTATATTTGGCCTTGTGTTTTAGGTCATTGTCCTGCTGAAAGGTGAATTCATCTGGCAGTGTCTGGTGGAAAGCAGACTGAACCAGGTTTTCATCTAGGATTTTGCCTGTGCTTAGCTCCATTCCACCGTATTTTTTATCCTGAAAAACTCCCCAGTCCTTAATGATGACAAATCAAAGTTTATTTGTCACGTGTGCCGAATACAACAGGGAAATGCTTACTTACAGGCTCCAACCAATAGTGCCAAAAAATTATTAGGTGAACAATAGGTAGGTAAAGAAATAAAACAACAGTAAAAAGACAGGCTATATACAGTAGCGAGGCTATAAAAGTAGTGAGGCTACATACAGACACAGGTTAGTCAGGCTGATTGAGATAGTATGTACATCAATGTATAGTTAAAGTGACTATGCATATATGATAAACAGAGAGTAGCAGCAGTGTAAAAAGAGGGGTTGGGGGGGGCACACAATGCAAATAGTCCGGGTAGCCATTTGATTACCTGTTCAGGAGTCTTATGGCTTGGGGATAAAAACTGTTGAGAAGCCTATTTGTCCTACACTTGGCACTCCGGTACCGCTTGCCATGCGATAATAGAGAGAACAGTCTATGACTGGGGTGGCTGGGGTCTTTGACAATTTTAGGGCCTTCCTCTGACACTGCCTGGTGTAGAGGTCCTGGTTGGCAGGCAGCTTAGCCCCAGTGATGTACTGGGCCGTACGCACTACCCTCTGTAGTGCCTTGCGGTCAGAGGCCGAGCAATTGCCGTACCAAGCAGTGATGCAACCAGTCAGGATGCTCTCGATGTTGCAGCTGTTGCACCTTTTAAGGATCTCAGGACCCATGCCAAATCTTTTTAGTTTCTGAGGGGTAATAGGCTTTGTCCTGCCCTCTTCATGACTGTCTTGGTGTGTTTCGACCATTCTAGTTTGTTGTTGATCTGGACACCAAGGACACCAAAGACACCAAGGAACTTGAAGCTCTCAACCTGCTCCACTACAGCCCCGTCGATGAGAATGGGGGCGTGCTCGGTCCTCCTTTTCCTGTAGTCCACCATCCACCATCATCTCCTTAGTCTTGGTTACAAGCATACACATAACATGATGCAGCTTCCACCATGCTTGAAAATATGAAGAGTGGTACTCAGTTATGTGATGTGTTTTCCCCAAACATAACACTTTGTATTCAGGACAAGAAGTTAATTGATGTGCCATATTTTTGCATTAATGCTCAAGTGCCTTGTAAACAGGATGCATGTTTTCAAATATTTGTATTCTGTACAGACTTCCTTCTTTTCACTGTCATTTAGGCTAGTATTGTGGAGTAACTACAATGTTGTTGATCCATCCTCAGTTTTCTCATATCACAACTGTTAAACTCTGGATCTGTTTTAAAATCACCATTGGCCTCATGGTGAAATCCCTAAGCAGTTTCCTTCCTCTCTGGCAACTGCGTTAGGAAGGACACCTGTATCTTTGTAGTGACTGGGTGTATTGATACATCATCCAAAGTGTAATTAATGAATTCACCACGCTGAAAGGAATATTCAGCGTCTGTTTTTTTGTTAGTTTTTTACAGAAATACCAGTCGGTGCCCTTCTTTGTGAGGTATTGAAAAATCTCCCTGGTATGTGTGGTTGAATCTGTGCTTGGGGACCTTACAGATAATTGTATGTGTGAGGTACAACGATGGGGTAGTCATTCAAAAACCAAGTTCACCTCTATTATTGAACACGGAATGAGTCCATGCAACTTATTATGCGATTTGTTAAGCATATTTATACTCCTGAACTTATTTAGGCTTGCCATAACAAAGGGGTTGAATACTTATTGACTTATCACAGTTCTTTTCATTTTTTATTAATTTCAAAACATTTCTACAAACAAAATTCCACTTTGACATTATGAGGTATTGTGTGTAGATCAGTGACACAAACTCTCAATTTAATCCATTTTAAATTCAGTCTGTAACACAAAACAATTTGAAAAAATAAAGGGGTGTGAATACTTTCTGAAGGCACTGTATATAACTAGCTACATTACATTTCTCTTCTATAATAATAATAATGAATCATTTTGTGGGTGCTTATATTTGCCTGATGTTCCTCCATAGCCCAGGGTAGTGGGAAATCAAAATGACAAGCAGGATATTCATATGTCCCTGCCTTGTTACTGATAGACCAGATATTGTCTTAATTAATTTCAGCCACATGTCTATTTGCCTTAATCAAAGGTGGTATATGCTCTATAAAAGCAAATCCGAACGAAGATGACAGAGGGTGTAATCGCTTGCTATGTGATTCAACAATAAGACTTTTTGAAACCATTCATGTCTCGGCTGTCCTTGACCTTAAGGAGCTTGTAATGTGGGCTATTTTCTTCCTTTGTATTTATCTGAGAATAAGGGACCACTGCGGAGAGCTTTCACCCCTGCGTGCCAGCGGCCTCTCTCTGGGACGCCACAAGCGCTTTAAAAAGCGGTCTCCAGGCGTGCGCTCATTTCAGGGGGAGTTCAGACGAGACAAGAGGGGCCCCCACCTCGATGGGGGGTCAATTTTAAAGGCCGCTCCGTCTCACGACGGGGGGTGAGGCTCAATCTGCGGGACACCCCGCTGGTCAAGACTGGGAGCCCACCAAGTTATCCATGACAACGCCCGGGCAGCTCTAGCTCGGTCAAAGAGCACTGCACAGGAGAGAAAAGAACAAAGCACCATGTGATTTAAAATATTTTTCTGTCTCTTATTGGCAACATGTCCTTTTTCTGTATGGGACAAATACACAGATTGTAGACCTAGTCTGAACTGTAAGTAGCCTTTATAGGCTACTCAAATCGAATTATAGTTAGATGAGGGTTCAGCAGCTTGCCCCAAGAAATAAATCCTGACATTATGATTTCCTTTAGTGCTGAAAACATATGGCTCTGTAATAGGACATTTCCGAGGGTTTACTGTGAGAGCCACGGGAGAATGACTGCCCCTTCTCTTATTGAAGCCACTGAAGTTCAAGGCCGACTGCGGTATTGCAGGCATTGTTAGCAGAAAATAGGATCCCCCATTATATATTTATTTTAGTGAATGGAAAAATTGCAATCTTCGTGGTGAATCTTTGTGTAAATAAAAAATGGTTTAGAAGACAATCATGTGGCGAATAATTACTTTGAATACACCAGATGTGTCCTTCAACAGATTGTTGTAAAATCGCACAAAAAAATAATTTTAAGGATAATTTAGTTGCTAATGGCAGCCTGCAATACCCCGGTGGGACTTTAACTTGAGTTACTCAGTGAGAGGGAGCAGCACTGAGCTAGCCTTCAACATCACTTCCTGGAGTAGCTTGTAAGAGAACATTTTATTGTCTGAAGAGAGAGCCTTGAATTGTACACAATATGCATCTTTTCTCCCTCTATCTTGGTTCAGGCAGGTGACTGTGACCTCTTCCTCAGACCAATTGGCAGAATGCCCAGGATATGATCTGGAAGTTAAGATAGAAGACATTGCTCAGTTTCTTGGGAGCCTGCGCGATAACAGCCAGTCAGCTGCAGGAACCAACCCTATGAATGACGCCTATGTAGCTTTTTTGCAGAGCAGTACATAAGAGGACTGAAGAGACCGCCCTGGCGGAGCTTGTGGCAGACTTGTACTTTGTACGTGTGTTGGTTTTAACCTCCAGTTAGCTGATAATAAAGAGTAATTAATTTAAATTTACTTCAGGTGTCCCTGGTGTTGAATATCCACCACAATATTGGTGTCATGGAACAGGATCAGTGATTCTACCTGTGGAGCATCCCAGTGAAGGTCTGCGAGAGAACACCGGTGGCGCATTCTGTGTGAAGGTGTAAGGGAAATTCCCTTCTGATCAAAGATGATGTGGACCTGCCCAGACCAGACTTTTACTGTGATCTGCTCAGGGGAAGTTACCTGATCTGCGAACCTCTGAGGGACACGTTTACTGAATTTCAGTCAGTCAATTTAAATTAATTTGTCTAAAAATAATAAAACCAATTAAACTAGACCATAAAAATGAAGAAAGGACCATAGTCTTAGGAGAAGGCTAGAGGTAGTCTGAGAAGAAGGCTAGAGTGAGGGCAGGAAAAGCCCCAATGACACTTGTCTGTAGGCATTTATGAGAAGTGTCTACGTGGTCAAATTTTAAGATGATAAATTGTGGAAATGGTCAGGGTTTAGCAATAATTATGACTTTTTGACTGTGCTAAGTAGTGATGGTGACAAATACTTTACTCATTAAAACCTCTTGACGCTATGGGTCAGATTCTTTTTTTTTTTTTTTAATGACGTTCCCAAAATAAACAGACTATTTCTCAGGTCCAGATCGTAGAATATGCATATAATTTACAGATTAGGATAGAAAACACTCCAAAGTTTCCAAAACTGTCAAAATATTGTCTGTGAGTATAACAAAACTGATTCTGCGGGCGAAAACCTGAGAAAATCTAACCCGGACGTGATTTTTTTATTTTTTTATCTGTGTTTCCTGGCCCGTCTTTCTTCCATTTTAAAGGGGTATCAACCAGATTCCTTTTCCAATGGCTTCCTCAAGCTGTGACCAGGCTTTAGACATAGTTTCAGGCTTTTATTATGAAAAATGAGCGAGATTTTTCAAAACTAGTCAGGTGTCCTCTGATTAGTTCCTGCGCGCGAGAGGGGTAGCTCTCCATTTTCTTTTTCTCTCTTATTGAATAGGTTACGGTCCGGTTGAAATATTATCGATTATGTTTGTTAAAAACAACCTGAGGATTGATTATAAAAAACATTTGACATGTTTCTACGACCATTACGGATACTTTTTGGAATTTTCGTCGAAAGGAACGAGGCTTTGGTTTTCTGAACATAACGCGCAACCCAAATGGCGTTTTTTTGTTATAAAAGTAATATTTATCGAACAAAAATAACATTTGTTGTGTAACTGGGAGTCTCGTGAGTGCAAACATCCGAAGATTATCAAAGGTAAGCGATTCATTTTATTGCTTTTCTGACTTTCGTGACCATGCTAATTTGGGGCTAGCTGTTCTAGCATTGATTGATACACTCACAAAAGCTTGAATTGCTTTCGCTGCAAAGCATATTTTCAAAATCTGACACGATAGGTGGATTAACAACAAGCTAAGCTGTGTTTTTGTATATTTCATTTGTGATTGCATGATTATAAATATTGTTAGTAATATTTTGCGCCCTGCAATTCAGCAGTTGTTTAGGAAAATGATCCCGCTAAAGGGATCCGTAGCGCAGAGAAGTTAAGGGACAGATCGAAATGTACTGGGGGGAGGGGTGGTCCAAAATAGGGGAGGGTTGTCAACCTTTTTTTTGCATCGGGGAGTGTTGTGTGTTTATTTGGCAACGCAGGGGAGGGTAGTGCATTTTTTCACTTGTTTACATTTGCTCTTCTGCTCATATTTTCCCTATATATAATGGCTTTACTTACTTTTCTGCTCATACTTACTCTTAATTACTCTTCTGCTCGTATTTTCCCTATACACAATGGCTTTACTTACTTTTGATATTACCCTATTAAAGTTTATAAATATTTGTGGTTCAAACAGTGTCTTAAAAAATCCTCCTCACCTCGACCCTCCCCCCAACAAAAGAATAACTAAATAATACTTATCCAGTTGACCCCCCCCCCCCCCCCCCCCCGCCTGTTTTGGCGTTGTCATTATGGGGTATTGTGTGTAGATTGTTGAGGATTTTTTTATTTTATCCATTCTAGAGTAAGGCTGTAACGTAACAAAATGTGTGAAAAGTCCAGGGGTCTGAAAAAATTCCGAATGCACTGTAATATGCTTTGTAATATGCTACACATTGAAAGACAAGGAATAGTATTTGTAATTTGTTATAGACACACTAAAGACTCTGGCAAGTGCGCTAGTAAAGTGTCACTTTGATCATACCTGCACATCATGGTTCACCAGTTGCCCCAAACGTCTAAAGAATAAGCTACCAGCCAAACAAGCTTGTAAGAATTGTACCCCCCCCCGTACTCATCTGGAGGTTGAGCATTTTTTTTACTCTATCTCTGTAATGTGTCTGTATCCATGTAATTGTATATGTAAGTCCCTGACTTTAATGTGCAATCTCGGTCACAAATCTTTGTGTATATACACTACCGGTCAAAGGTTTTAGAACACCTATTCATTCAAGGGTTTTTCTTTTTTTAAACTAAACAAATCTAAATATATTTTATATTTGAGATTCTTTAAATGGCCACCCTTTGCATTGATGACAGCTTTGCACACTCTTGGCATTCTCTCAACCAGCTTCATGAGGTAGTCACCTGGAATGCATTTCAATTAACAGGTGTGTCTTCTTAAAAGTTAATTTGTGGAATTTATTTCCTTCTTAATCCGTTTGAGCCAATCAGTTGTGTTGTGACAAGGTAGGGGTGGTATATAGAAGATAGCCCTATTTGTCCATATTATGGCAAGAACAGCTCAAATATGCAAAGAGAAACGACAGTCCATCATTACTTGAAGACATGAAGGTCAGTCAATACGGAAAATTTCAAGAACTTTGAAAGTTTCTTCAAGTGCAGTCGCAAAAACCATCAAGCGCAATGATGAAACTGGCTCTCATGAGGACCACCATAGGAATGGAAGACCCAGAGTGACGTCTGTTGCAGAGGATAAGTTCATTAGAGTTACCAGCCTTAGAAATTGCAGCCCAAATAAAGGCTTCACAGAGTTCAAGTAACAGACACATCTCAGCGTCAACTGTTCAAAGGAGACTGTGTGAATCAGGCCTTCGTGGTCGAATTGCTGCAAGGAAACCACTACTAAAGGACACCAATAGGAAGAAGAGACTTGCATGGGCCAAGAAACACGAGCAATGGACATTAGACTGGTGGAAATGTGTCCTTTGGTCTGGAGTCCAATTTCGAGATGTTTGGCTCCAACCGCCGTGTCTTTGTGAGACGTGGTGTGGGTAAACGGATGATCTCTGCATGTGTATTTCCAACCGTAAAGCATGGAGGAGCAGGTGTTATGGTGTGGGGGTGCTTTGCTGGTGACACTGTCCGTGATTTATTTAGAATTCAAGCCACACTTAACCAGCATGGCTACCACAGCATTCTGCAGCGATACGCCATGTCACGGTTGTCGTAAGAACTGGACCAAGGCGCAGCGGATGTTGAGTTCCACATATTTATTTCAAAGTGAAAATAAACAAAAAAATATATATCAATAAACGAACAACGAAACGTGACAACGTGGTGCACATGCACAAACACAAAACAATATCCCACAAACACAGGTGGGAAAAATAGCTACTTAAATATGATCCTCAATTAGAGACAACGATTACCAGCTGCCTCTAATTGGGAATCAAACAAAACACCAACATAGAAAATATGGACTAGAACACAACATAGAAATTATAAACTAGAATATCCCCTAGTCACGCCCTGACCTACTACACCATAGAGAAACAAGGGCTCTCTATGGTCAGGGCGTGACACGCCATCCTATCTGGTTTGGGCTTAGTGGGACTATCATTGTTTTTCAACAGGACAATGACCCAGCACACCTCCAGGCTGTGTAAGGGCTATTTTACCAAGAAGGAGACTGATGGAGTGCTGCATCAGATGACCTGCCCTCCACAGTCCTCTAACCTCAACCAAATTGAGATGGTTTGGGATGAGTCGGACCGCAGAGTGAAGTCAAAGCAGCCAACAAGTGCTCAGCATATGTGGGAACTCCTTCAAGACTTTTGGAAAAGCATTCCAGGTGAAGCTGGTTGAGAGAATGCCAAGAGTGTACAAAGCTGTCATCAAGGCAAAGGGTGGCTACTTTGAAGAATCTCAAATACAGTATAAAATATATTTGGATTCGTTTAACACTTTTTTGGTGACTACATGATTCCATATGTGTTATTTCATAGTTTTTATGTCTTCACTATTATTCTACAATGTAGAAAATAGTAAAAAGAAAGAAAAACCCTGTAAAGAGTAGGTGTTCTAAAACTTTTGACCGGTCGTGTATGTATTTTTTTAAATGACAAATGAAATCAAACAATCCAAACTGTGCAGCTGCCAATTGATGAACGGAAAGAGAGATCTGTTACAAAACCCCAAAGGATTAATGACATTCCGAGATTGTCTAGCCAAGCCTTCGATACTGGGTGAACCTACAAGGTCAGGAGGGGTGTATACTGAACAGAAGTATAAACTCAACATAAAGTGTCCCATGTTTCATGAGCTGAAATAAATGATCCCAGAAATGTCCAATAGCACAAGCGTATTTCTCCTAAATTTTGTGCACACATTTGATTACATCCCTGTTACATCCCTGCGTTTCTCCTTTGCCAAGATAATCTATCCACCTGACAGGTGTGGCATATCAAAAAGCTGATTAAACAACATAATCATTACACAGTTTCACCTTGTGCTGGGGTCAATAAAAGGCCAATCTAAAATGTGCAGTTTTGTACACAACACAATGCCATAGATGCCTCATGTTTTGATGGGGGTGCAATTGTAATTCTGATTGCAGGAATATCCACCAGAGCTGTTGCCAGAGAATAGAATGTTAAATTCTCTACCATAAGCCTCCTCCAATGTTGTTTTAGAGAATTTGGCAATATCTACAACCGGACTAAAAAACGCAGACCACGTGTAGCCATGCCAGCCCAGGACCTCCACATCCAGCTTCTTCTCCTGTGGGATCCTTTGAGACTAGCCACCCGGACAACTGATGAAATTGAGGAGTATTTCTGTCTGTAATAAAGCCCTTTTGTGGGGAAAAACTTATTCTGATTGGCTGGGCCTGGCTCCCCAGTGGGTGGACCTGGCTTCCCAGTGGGTAGGCCTATGCCCTCCCAGGCCCACCCATGACTGCGCCCTTGCCTAGTCATGAAATCCAGAGATAAGGCTTACTTTAACTTGACATTTTTGCATGTTGCATTTATATTTTTGTTATTTCTGTTTGTCGAGATTTACATAGTGTATTTATTGTGGTGTTGAAATCGCAAACCATGATATTGAAGTGCCCAAAGTCGATATGCTTTGATAATTGGTTGTGTGGTGCATTGGCACAGAAACCTGTTGGTTGTTGCATATATTTGTTGCATATATTTGATAGAATTATAAATATGGCATAAAAATGTAGAAAATCTGATTTCCTCCTAGCTGATCATTGTCTGCAGCCGGCTCTGATCGTACAGGCAGGGAGAGTGAGCTTGTCTGTGGTGGTCGGCGAACCCTCGCCCGTAGCACTGCATGGCGTTGACTGTGCCAGAAAAGCATGCTGAAGTGGCAAAGTCAATATCCACGTTTATAAACACATGGTCACTACAGTTATTATTTATGGACGTAAACATTATTTTGTATTAATTCTATGGATGGAGAAGGGTGTTCAATTTATTTTACCATACAAGGAGAGGGTCATGTGAAAATATTTTTTACTTTGGGGAGGGGGGTGCATTTTAATTTTATGACACCTTGAGTTGGACCAGCCCCTCCCCACCAGTAAATTTTGATCTGTCCCTATAGAATTCTTTGCTCACGCCTACTAAGGCCAACTTTGAATGGTTGATATTCCAGGCTTATATGTGCTGTGTGTGGAATAGCCTGGGGACGACGTTACACCAAGAACCACTTACCTTGATGAAAGACCCCAACCTAAAGACATTGAAATTTTCTTTTTTCTTCAGTACACGAACACGTACACAACAAAAACGAGCCATAGGGCGCGGTGCTGGTTCCAGTCAGGTGTTTGACACATTCACCCACTTCCCCGCTGAAAGATCAGGCACAAACTGTTGGCACCGTTGTAACAGGTTGTAATCAAGCTCTGGTTTCCTTCATCAGATCAGAAGAGGAATACCTGGTGCGGTAGTCTCAGGTTGGACTACTCCAAATCAACTTGGTTGACACACATATACGCAACGCGCACACACACACAAATGCAAGCTTTGTAGGTCCATCAACCGATTTACATACCTCTCATAGCCTACAGTAACATGTGGATCATGAAAACCTTGAGGTGTGGAAGACTGCTTCAGCAGAACGTTAATAACATATTTATTAACACTTTATGTAGTGTCCTGTAATACTTAATTTAAAGTCAGACCGCTTTGCTCATTCATAACAAATACATAAAGGCTTAATGATCTAAACACAAATGTATTAACACTTATGGTAATTATCAATAACTGCTAAAACAAATAAACATAATTTAAATCATACATTTCCTTTAATTTGGATATTTTTCAAACAATACAAATACATTAAGTTTCAAAAAGTACAGCAATACAATTACATTGAACATTACACAGGGCTGTGAATAGTGTAGCTTGTCCCTGAGCGGGTGGATGAATGGATCTTGCCTCTCTTCCCACTGGAGGTACTGCATGTTGGTTCCAATCTTAAAAGTAACATCAAAGAAAGTTAGGAAATGCCTTTGTTATACCATCTGGATAAGGGCATTTCTGTGCTGCGCCAGAAAATCTAAATGGGAAAATGGTCAACATTGCTGTATTTAGGGAGATTTGTATTTAGCTGAGCCTGCATTTCGGCTAACTAGCAATTGCAGCGAAGTCACCTAAATCATTTCAGATAACGATTGAGGTAGCTACAGTGTGTAATCTAACTCAACACTTAACTACTACAGACTCATTTAAATTACAATAAATAAAGCTTAACTAGAGTTTCGCTGTCCAGTGACAGCACAAGTGGGGTATTTTATTTGCCAACTCAACACAGGATCAGGATATCGTCAGCAACACGCAAGCAATAAAAAAAACAAATCTAAATAAAAGTCCCCCACGTAATAGTAGAAAAGTATCAATAACCATTCATGATATGAAAAATAATTGTCTAAACATTAACAATGATTCATATTTGTTCATATTTAAGTGACATTTCCATTAAATTAGGGTTTTAGAACATGTTCCAAGGTCAAATAAATACCCTCAATGTGAATCACTGTATATGAAATACAGATTGGCTTAGAGCAAGAACTATTCTGGGTGCAGCAGTAAAAGTATTGTAGGGAATACTCAGTAGGGTCTGTAGAATGTGTATATATAGTGACATTTCATGGGGCTCTGAATAATAGGGAGTGTTGCTGGCCTTTTACTGCAACCATTCCATTGGCGGCCGAATCACATCATGTGTACTTCCTGCACTACAGAAAACCCGCTAACCAAACAGTGCAGGGCATGCTCACTGAATTAAACGGCAACTTCATTAAAAAGTCTAAGTTTGATAGATTTTTCCCAGACCTCAAAAGTCATCACCTAATGTAGTTTAAGCATTGTTGTGAGCACAGACATTTTTATTTTGTTTTTCCAAAATAAAGTGTGAAAAAACATTTGCATACCAGAAGAACTGGTGGAAATCCAAAACCTGTAAAAACACAACCAAGAAAACGGAATTTGGTGGAAAAACCAGAAGAAAAAAAAATGTGCATTTTAAAAAGGCCAAGCAACCCTGTTCATTACTGCACTTTAAAGTGTGTGTCGTCCTGCAGCACTATAAGGGCACAAGGCGAGACTCAAATGCAGACACAGGAGGCAGATGGTAGAGCTCCGATATTTATTATAACAAAGGGAGTAGGCAAAGGCAGGTCGGGGACAGGTGAGAGTTCATAAACCAGGTCAGAGTCCAAACAGTACTAGACGATAGGCAGTATCGAGGTCAGGCCAGGCAGGGGTCAGAAACCAGATCTGAGTCCAAAACAGTACAAGGGGATAGGCAGGCTGGTAGTCAGAACAGGTGGGTTCGGAGTCAGGACAGACAAGGGTCGAAACCAGGAGGACTAGAAACAAACAGAGACTGGGGATAAATAGGAGCAAGGAAAAACACTGGTTGACTTGGCAAACAAGACGAACTGGCACAGAGAAACAGGAAACACAAGGATATATACAGCGGGGATAATAAGCGACACCTGGAGGGGTTGGAGACAATCACAAGGACAGGTGAACCAGATCAGGGTGTGACAAGCACAGCATTTTGTGGGAAGTTGAGGACAGGTCCAATATTGACTATAGACCCAAAAGGGAAAGAGGTTGGGCCATCCGAGAAATGTTTTAGTGAAATATAATATACAGTGCCTTCGGAAGGTATTCAGAGCCCTTTTTTTACACATTTTGTTACGTTACAGCCTAATTCTAAAGTGGATTCAATTGTTTTCCCCCTCATTAATCGACACACAGTATCCCATAATGACAAAGCAAAAACAAGTTTCGAAAATGTTTCTAATTTATAAAAAAAAAAACTGAAATATCACTTTTACATAAGTTTTCAGACCCTTTACTCAGTACTTTGTTGAAGCACCTCTGGTAGCGATTACAGCATCGAGTCTTCTTGGGTACGACACTACAAACTTGGCACACCTGTATTTGAGGAGTTTCTCACATTCTTCTCTGCAGATCCTCTCAAGCTCTGTCAGGTTGGATGGGGAGTGTCACTGCACAGCTATTTTCAGGTCTCTCCAGAGAAGTTCGATCAGGTTCAAGTCCAGGCTCTGGCTTGGCCACTCAAGGACATTCAGAGACTTGTCCCGAAGCCACTCCTGCGTTGTCTTTGCTGTGTGCTTAGGGTCGTTGTCCTGTTGGAAGGTGAACCTTCGCTCCAGTCTGAGGTCCTGGAGCAGGTTTTCATCAAGGATCTTTCTGTACTCTGCTCCGTTCATCTTTGCCTCGATCCTGACTAGTCTCCCAGTCCCTGTTGCTGAAAAACATCCCCACATGCTACCACCATGCTTCACCGTAGGGATGGTGCCAGGTTTCTTCCAGACGTGACGCTTGGCATTCAGGCAAAAGAGTTTAATCTTGGTTTCATCAGACCAGAGAATCTTGTTTCTCATTGTCTGAGAGTTTTTAGGTGCCTTTTGGCAAACTCCAAACAGGCTGTCATGTGTCTTTTATTGAACCTTTATTTAACTAGGTAAGTCAGTTAAGAACACATTCTTATTTACAATGATGGCCTACCCCGGCCAAACCCGGAAGACGCTGTGCGCCGCCCTATGGGACTCCCAAACACAGCCGGATGTGATGCAGCCTGGAATTGAACCAGGGACTGTAGTGACACCTCTTGCACTGAGATGCAGTGTCTTAGACCGCTGCGCCACTCGGGAGCCCGTGAGACCTTTTTCGTCTGGCCACTCTACCATAAAGGCCTGATTGGTGGAGTGCTGCAGAGATGGTTTTCCTTCTGGAAGGTTCTCCCATTCACGCAGAGCTCTGTCAGAGTGACCATCGGGTTGTTGGTCACCTCCCCAACTCCCCCGATTTCTCAGTTTGACCAGGCAGTCAGCTCTAGGAAGAGTCTTTGTGGTTCCAAACTTCTTCAATTTAAGAATGATGGAGGCCGATGTGTTCTTGGCAACCTTCAATGCTGCATAAATGTTTTGGTAACCTTCCCCAGATCTGTGCCTCGACACAATCCTGTCTCGGAGTTCTACGGACAATTTCTTTGACCTCACGATTTGTTTTTTGCTCTGACATGCACTGTCAACTGTGGGACCTAATATAGACAGGTGTGTGCCTTTCCAAATCATGTCCAATCAATTGAATTTAGCACAGGTGGACTCCAATCAAGTTGTAGAAACATCTCTAGGACAATCAATGGAAACAGGATGTACCTGAGCTCAATTTCGAGTCTCATAGCAAAGGTATGAATACTGAAGGTATTTGTTTTTTATTTGTAATAAATGTAAAAAAATGTAAAAAAACAAAAAGTTTTCTGTTTGTTATTAAGGGGTATTGTGTGTAGATTGCAAAACATTGTTTTATTTAATCCATTTTAGAATAAGGCTGTAACGTAACACAATGTGGAAAAAGTCAAGGGGTCTGAATACTTTCTGAAGACACGGTAAACATTTAGCAGACACCTTTATCCAAAGCGACTTACAGTAATTTGTCCTTTTTATTAGGATCCCCATTAGCTAACGCTGTAACACTAGCTAATCTTCCTGGGGTCCAACAATTAACAAGACATTACAAACAACCACTAACATTCAACAAGTAGACAATACAGTTAAAATACCTGACAGGAAACACATTTAACATCCAGTTGATGCTTTCTATTTCCTGTCCAGTCATATGGTCTATCGCGTTAGATGTTCTGTTATTTTTTTCTTGAAGGTGGATTTACTTTTTGCCTGAGAAATATGGATTGGTAAAGAGTCATGCATGAATACATTTCTACGTATGGGTGATCCCGGGATTCGAACCCAATATCCTGGCGTTGCAATGCTCTACCAAGATGCATGACAGGGTTATAAATGCTTTGTGAAGCCTCAATTTAATATGATTTATAAGGCCTTTATTAAGAGGTGCTTATGCCACCCTTTATAATACACAGGTGTGCCATATTTGACATAGTGGGTTATGTCACATTTGACATTGGTGGTTATGTCACACAGTTATGCCACATTTATTAACCTTTTATAAAGCATGACATAGTTATAGAGGATTTGTAACACATTTAGTGTTTATCAAGCCTTTATAAGCTGAACATCATTTAAAGTAGGACCAAGTGAATAAAGACATGTCCATCTGTGCATCCTCTGACTTCTAGGAAGACTTTAACACAGTTAAACCCAACATTTCACCATCATTGTGACATTTGAGACCCCTGACTCTCTAACCAATGAATTGTACATGCTGTTTCCAGTTTGTGAGTGTGTGATATGGCAGTTTATTTCAACATTTACAGACAACATTTTATAAACAATAGCAGCTATGTTGACACTGCCATCTTCATCCGAGCTTTGCTGTTGGAAAACCACTACAGCAGGGGTATTCAATTCTTACCCTATGAGGTCCGGAGCCGGATGGTTTTCTACCTGATCATTAATTGCACCCACCTGGTGTTCCAGGTCTAAATGGGCTCCTGAGTGGCACAGTGGTCTAAGGCACTACATCTCAGTGCTTGAGGCATCACTACAGACACCCAGGCTGTATCACAACCGGCTGTGATTGAGAGTTCCATAGGGTTTGGCAGGTGTAGGACGTCATTGTAAATAAGAATTTGTTCTTAAATGACTTGTCTGGTTAAATAAAATAAAAATAGCCCCTGATTAGAAGGGAACAATGAAAAAATGCAGTGGAGCTGGCTTCGAGGTCCAAAGCTGAGTTTGAAGGCACTACAGTGTCCGACTTTCTGCTGTTGCGCTGACCGACTTTCGTCTACAGTCGGCCTCGTTGGGTTTACCGCTCTCACGCACTCATTGATTCTTCACTTGGAATGAATGGTGTCACGTGATCGATGACTTTGCCCAGTCATACAGCCATTGGTGAGGGCCCAGACCCCCTTTAAAAAACAACACAGAAATACACCGCATTATTTCACATTTAAAATAATTCTGAATAATGAAATTACAGACTGTATTAAGGTTAAAAAAACATTACGCACTGTTAGGCACGGCAAAATAATAGCCAATATTGAAAATAGGCTAATTTATAATAAATATCGAAATTATGCATGGAAAGAAACGGATGCGTTTCACGACCAGCTACTTTTAGAAAACGCATTTCAACATCACAGGCAAACATTTAAGATTTAAAGGACTAAAACCAAATCCAGTCCGTATTTTTCATGCGCTCTGCAGAGTTCCTCTAAACTCCGTGTTTTGGCCCCAATCTGTGCTCAAAGTTAAGCTGTAGTTTCCATGGCTGACCATGGTTTGGTGCTGTTGGCTCGCTCTGTCTGCTCAACCCAGGCTGTGCAGTGCTCCCAGCGGGATCAGAGCGCTCCCCCGCCGGGACCCTACTCTCACATCCTCCTGCTGGGACACAGCTACATTTCCAGCCAAGCCTGGCTTTATTATGTGTGTCTGCGCTGCAGCCCCGCCAGTAGTCGGATCGGGAGGCGGAGGGAAGACCAGAGTCAGGACAAAGAAAAAGGGAGAAAGAGGCTAGCGACCGCAAACATTTCACTGGGTTTATGAATTCAATTAGAAAGGGAGATATTTGAACAAATACCCAATGGAGAAAATGCTGGGTACGGTTGCATTGCCCATGTCACCTTCTGAAAAATAACGGACGGACGGAGGAGGGAGGTTCGGTGTTCGCAACATCAGGGAGAACAACCCCAAGAAGCACATGACGAAAAATAAACGTAAAGCTTGTTTGAACAGAATTCTACAATTGTGTAGTCAGGTAATCACATTATTTGGACGTAGTGGCTGGCACCTTTCTAACTGCCGATCAGGTGTTACCGCATCGCACGGCTGTCTCTTGAAACTCTACGGATAAAGTCGCGCTGTTGCCAACGAACATAAAGGAACAAAAGATACATACTGTCGCTACGGACCCAGAAAGAAAGACAAGTTGTTCCGTTAATTCTACAGGTTGAGTCCAGCTGAAGAAGTTAAATTGCTGGAGTATCCGGGCAATGCGGCTTTCCACAGCTCTTAATTGTACCTACCTCATTTTAACTGGATTATAGGCTACTATCAGAGTCTGAAGTTGCCGCATTGCAACAGGCAAAGAAGTGAAAAACGCCAGCTAAAGTATCCATCTGTATGACTGTATTCGCAAAGCATTAGAGATCTACACGAGAAGAAAATACTATCAGCCCAGAGATGTCTAGACGAAAACAGGCTAAACCGCGTTCCGTAAAAGGTAAGTGTTTTGACATTTTATTTTATGGAGAGACTGGAGACAAACTCACGAGTAGACGCATAACCAATAATAATATTTCATGGCATCATTTGGCGAATACTGTGAAATTCAAAGATTTAAATATCGTCACTGTGTTGTCTTTATTTTATATATTTTGCCAAACAAAGCCTGAGCAACTTAAAGTAAAATAAATCATAGAGAATTTACCTGGTCCAACATAAACTACTCTCTGTATTGTTACAATAGTCACTCGGGCGTTCCCTGGTCAGCTAATTACTTATTCGATTGTAAATTGGGACCACATTCAATACCCGACTAGACTGCAACGTGTTTGTTTCATTAGCTACTGCTCACCAGTATTGTTGATGTGTGCGTAATTATTGTCACCCGTGCCACGTGACCCGTTTGCTGTCCATGCATGCCCACATCTTGCACATGTTGTTTTTCCATCACCATGATTAAAGCATGGGCACATTGGTTTGTGTTTTACTTGATAGACCATTTTCTTGGTGACCCGTATTTTCTAGTAAAAGTTAATTTGGGCATTTGGCTCGTTTTGCCTCTGGCTGCGTTTACACAGGCAGCCCAAATATGATTTTTTTTGCCTAACATTGGCAAAAGATCTGATCTGAATGGTCAATTATTGGCAAAATATCCGAATTGAGCTGTCTGTGTAAACACAGCCTATGGAAACCAGATGGGCAATGGGGTGGCCATGTGGTCCAGAATTATTAGGTTACCCCTCCCCCATTTAGTCATGTTGTTCTATCTAATTGATGGCAACAATATGCAATGGTTATGGTGGAAAGATTATAAGGCCTACATTGTTTAAATTATTATATGTTTTAATGCATGCACTCTGTAAATGTAGTGAATGGTTCACCAAGACTAATGGCAAGTTGAAGCTGTGTTGATGACCACAGTGGCTGGTCTGGTTCTGAGTCACCAGAGCTTGGTGTCATGACCTCTCAGGATGCCTGTGGTGTCTGTACTAAGGATCCACTGTTTCAAAGCATGAAAAAAAAGATAATGTAAGCTGAATGTGGGGAAAGAGATCACTTGATTACTTTAACTATTTCTTATATTTATGAAGTACAATGATTACAAGTACATATTCCACGTCTGAAAATAATCCTAATTTCCCTGCAGGGTAAAGAAGGCTAGTCTTTGTACTGTTTTGTATCCTAAGTGTGTTGAGCAGCTTCAGCTTGTGGCTTTGAATAAACAAAGCTTTTGCTTAGTCAGTGATGCACAGCAGCTCTATGTGTAACTAAGATGTGTTCTGTTGCTATCACCCCACAACACCTTTCCCACGGCCTGGCATGTTCTCAAATTATGAGTGAGCAGCAGAGTGGTTCAAGGCATGCAGCAGAGTCGCACAAGGCATGCACCGGTGATTATTTGTGTTTTTCATGTCCTGTTGTCTCTCACCTGCTCGCTCACTCAACTCCAAAGAGTGCCTGTCGATGCCAAAGCAGAAACAACACATTGAGAATCATATTTATTCCTATGATAAAAAACCACCAATCCTTGTTATTATCAGTGGTTTTTGTTGGAGGGATTTTCTATCCTAATTGTAGATGGCTAATTGAGGTTGCATTAATATCTATGATTGGCTCTTTTACTAATGGGGAGGGATGGAGGAAAGAGGGGAGCGAGCGCTTCTTATCAAAATATGATTTATCCCGATTAATCCCTTTTTAATGTGTGTCTTTGCGTAGAGTGGCTGGCCGGGGCATTTCTGTTTCATATCTCCCCCATCCCCATGAGTATTTCATGCATTATGTAGTGATAATTACACATGAATAAATCCTCTTCATTTACAGGACATTAAGCGGGAATGAGTGCATATGACAGGGAGGGAGGGAGAGAGCACTTATTTATTTTCCACAATGTTGTTTACAGTCAATCAAATCAAATTGGACCTTTAACCTGTGATGTGGGAGAAAGAGATGCTGGAACAAGGCTTGTCTAGGACTAGCTGAGAGACTAGGGATCCAAGGCTAAAGGCATAATTTCCACTCCACCTCCATTGTGCTTTTCCACCTCATTCCACATCAAATTCCACCAGTACTACTCTGTTTTCACAAGCTATCAATTCAACATTTTTCTAAGTTGCAGTGAAATATTTAAAAAATCTTAATCCATTGATAGCTTGCCTGGCCAAGACTTTTAATGGCTGTCTCCCCTGGATTCGGTAGTTTAGATATTATTTTGTGTGCCCATTTTATGTTGACATAATAGTACTTAAATGTTGCAGTTGAGTTATGTCTCAATCTCCATTATGGTCAGATTGTTAAATGACTTCTACACCTTTGTAGTAACAGTTAAATTACCTAAGTAACAACATTGTATTAACATGTGACATTGCACTTCAGTAATCACAATTAAATTGCATAGCAATAGTTGAGAGTTTATAATTATACAAGAAGAAAAAGGACTTATTTTATTGCATAGTTTGTAATAGCAAAAAAGCTAAAGTCCATTACTATGCAATGGCAAAGCAATTGACCACAATGTAACAACGATGTTGGTACTCAAATATACTGAATAAAAAAATTAACGCAACATGTAAAGTGTTGGTCCCATGTTTCATGAGCTGAAATAAAAAGATCCCAGAAATGTTCCAGGGCCTCCCAAGTGCCACAGCGGTCTAAGGCACTGCATCCCAGTGCTAGAGGCGTCACTACAGACCCGGGTTTGATCCCGGGCTGTATCACAACCAGCAGTGATCGGGAGTCCCATAGGGCGGCGCACAATTGGCCCAGCATCATCCGGGTTAGGGGTGGGTTTGGCCTGGGGGGCTTTACTTGGCTCATCGCGCTCTAGCGACTCCTTGTCGGTTTGGCGGGTCATGTTTCGGAGGACTAATGACTCGAACTTTACCTCCCGATCCCGTTGGGGAGTTGCAGCAATGAGATAAGATCAAAATTAGGGAGAAAAAGTTCCATACGCACAAAAACCTTATTTCTCAAACTTTGTGCACAAATTTGTTTACATCCTTGTTAGTGAACATTTCTCCTTTGCCAAGATTATCCATTGACCTGACAGGTGTGGCATATCAAGAAGCTGATTAAACAGCATGATCATTACACAGGTGCACCTTGTGCTGGCATTGTCACACAACACAATGCCACAGATGTCTCAAAGTTTTGAGGGAGCGTGCAATTGGCACGCTGACTGCAGGAATGTCCACCAGAACTGTTGCCAGAGAATTTAATGTTAATTTCTCGATCATAAGTTGCCTCGATTGTCGTTTTAGAGAATTTGGTAGTACGTACAACCTGCCTCACCACCGCAGACCATGTGTATAGCGTTGTGTGGTCGAGCAGTTTGCTGATGTCAACGTTGTGAACAGAGTACCCCATGGTGGTGGGGTTATGGTATGGACAGGCATAAGCTACGGATATCGAACACAATTGCATTTTATCGATGGCAATTTGAATGCACAGAGATACCATGTTGAGATCCTGAGGCCCATTGTCGTGCCATTCATCCACCGCCATTACCTCATGTTTCAGCATGATAATGCACGGCCCCATGTCGCAAGGCTCTGTACACAATTCCTTGAAGCTGAAAATGTCCCAGTTATTCCGTGGCCTGCATACTCACCAGACATGTCACCCATTGAGCATATATGGGATGCTCTGGATCGATGTGTACGACAGCGTGTTCCAGTTCCCGCCAATATCCAGCAACTTCGCACAGCCATTGAAGAGAACTTGGACAACATTCCTCAAGCCACGATCAACAGCCTGATCAACTCTATGTGAAGGAGATGTGTCGCGCTGTATGAGGCAAATGGTGGTCACGTCAGATACTGACTGGTTTTCTGATCCATGCCCCTACCTTTATCAGTGACCAACAGATGCATATCTGTATTCCCAGTCATGTGACATCCATAGATTAGGGCCTAAGTCATTTTTTTTTTAATTGACTGATTTCCTCATATGAATTCTCTCAGTAAAATCTTTGAAATTGTTGCATGTGTGTAAATATTTGTATTCATTATAATTACAGTGTCAATAATACACAGGTTAGCATCTTATTGCAAGTATTACTGCTGTATATTTTGTTTTGGATTGATGTCGTTATTTTTTTTTTTTAAGTGTGTGTGCATGAAGCGTATCCCTGACATCCCTCTACCCTCTCTCTGCCGTCCTGAGACCATATGTTTTCAACATTCAATTGCTCTTTTATTGTCACCTAGGCTTTTGGCAGCATAGCCAAAGTTTCATTGGTCAACAGGCTGTTCTAAAACAGTGAAGTGAATTACCACAGGGCTGATTGAGTGTCGAGAGCCTGCTCCCCTGTCTTTATTCTGTGTGTGTGTGCGCACGTGCGTGTGTGTGTCTGTGTGTAAGAGAGGGAATACTAGATAGAGTCTGGTCTGTCACTTTCATATTATGATATTATCATTTTATGTGTGTTTGTGTTAACTGGCAGCAGGCAAGCAGGCATGCATGTAATGTCTTTTACCATTAATTGTTGCAATTTGTAAGTATAGCAGACTGTTGACCTGTGTTATTGGTAGGTGCACCTCAAAATAGATTTTTCTAAGCCTTTGTAAAATGTTCATTGACTGCACAGCATGGAGAGCAATTTTGTCTAGTACTTTGTATTTTGATATGACAAAAAAGTAATTGGTCATTGTTCAGCCACAGCGGTAGTCTATTTTTATATAGAGCCTATTAGTTTGCACAATATTATATGCATTTTGCACTTTTTCAAGAGGAGAAAGGGGATATTTTTAAAGGTACAGTGCACTCTACTTATAAGAGTCCTAGATATAGGAAATGGAATAAACCTGCTTATAGTGGTCCGATATTTACGATAAGCGTTGCTTGAGAATCAATCGCTTATTATCCTTCCTTCCTTCCTCCCTGTAATGTAGTGTAGTCTTGCTCTACAGCAGACCCTACTGGTGTGGAGATGTGCGCGTGGCCAGTTAGGGTGAGCTCCCTTGTGGCCAGTGTGTCTGCCAATGACAATTCCTTATCAGCAGCCTGCCTGGTAGTGTGTATGGAAGGATCTGTCTTAATGGACGGGCTCAGTCGTAGGCTGTGCCATTGTACCGGCTTAGCATCAGGGTTTATCAGCACTCTGGACTTACTGGGCCGGAACCGCCGCCGGCTCAGGACCCTCTCCGCTCTGTGCTTCCTTTCTAAAGAGCCAGCAACGCCGGGGTGACTTCTGTTATTAATTCTGTTTGTGTGGTTGGTTCCTGCTCCTCTGCTCCCCTCCGACCCCCTCTACCCCTGGCCTGCCAACCACAGCTCCCCCACCAGTACCTCCCTGTGGAGTCTGTCCTCTCTGAGTTCCCTCGCTCTGAAACTCTGATTGTGCTGCTGCAGTGGGCGGATTAAAATGTGTTGGAACAATGCGCTCAAAGATTTTTTTCATTTCTTCTCCTTCCTGTGCAAATTATGTGTGCAGGACCAGGGCATCACAACGGCCAATTCTCTCTCTACCCTATAACCCAAATGTGAGATTAGATATGATTTCATATTTTGCTTAATGTCGTGAGCTGTTCTTTATTGTGCAATGTTAACCTGAGGACATTTGGAATGGCCCACCTGTTGTTTGATGTTGAACCAGGCTGATCTGTGGCAGACACCCAGAGTTAACCAGCCTAAACGGTGCAGGCTCTGTAAATGGGATATGTCAAGCGCAGCCCTTTGTGAGCCAGTGAATATGTGAGTGTAGTAATGGCTTTTGTGTGTAAATGTCAGTGCAGTGTCTCCAATGTGGAGAGAGGGCTGTGACCCAGCTCTGCTCTGACCTCAGAGAGAGAGAAGGCCAGAACCATGAACCTTCTGGAGGGTAGCTGCAAGAGCCAGATCAGCACTAGCAGAAAACTGCTGTTTGTCTGGTCCAACAGTGTAGGCAGAGGTCTTCATGTTCAGTTTTTCTTCCTATTTTGTCTCCTCCTTTCATCCATTCCCATCTTCCTCACCTTGCTTCCCCGCTGCTCTCCTCCTCTTTCCTCAGTCTGGTCTCAGAGCATGTTGTATAATTCTGCAAGTAAATCCGAGATACTCCATTTCGTATATTTTAATTTGTGGATGTCCATCACACATTTCGTATGATATGTTACGAATTACAATTCGTATCATATGTTCCAAATTTGCAAAACGTACAATATGTTACGAAATTGCAAAAATATATTATATGTTACAAATTCTAGCTAGGTGGCTAACGTTAGCTAGCTTGCTAATGTTAGCTAGGCTAGAGGTTAGGGTTAAGTTTAGGAGTTAGGTTAAAGGGTTAAGTTTATGGTTAGCGGAACGATTAGTTAAAAGGGTTAAGGTTAGGGTGAGGTGATGGGTTATCTAACATGCTAAGTAGTTGGGCAGTAGCTAAAAAGTAGTAAGGAGTTGAAAAGTTGCTAATTAGCTAAAATGCTAAAGTTGTGCATGATTAGATTCAAACTCGCAACCTTTGGGTTGCTAGATGTTTGCGTTATACGTGCACACATCCATCCCAACCTTTAGTTTTTGCCTTAATTAATAATCTGTCTTATGTAACCATACTAAATGGTGTTTCTCGGATTTACGTACAGAATAACATGAAATGCTCTGAGACCAGGTTGCTCTCCTCGGGCCTCCCTGATGTCAGTGAGGCTGTGTTCATGCTGCTTTCTCTAGGCAGCTGCTCCTCGACCCCACGGTGTCTCCGTAGGCTGTACATTAAACATAAGCAAAGGGGGCAATTAAGCACCTTCACCACACCTGGCTGATGCATATATTTATTGGGCAGCCTCCCCCTCGGAAGGCTCCTCGTCCCAGCTCTGATGATTAAAGGGTGGTTGTTGGGGAGGGGGGAGGAGAGGAGGAGGCCTGATGCTGAAGTCTAATGAAGAGCTTTGGTCCTGTGTTGACCCCTGCAGCCTGCCTTGAACTCTGGCCAGGGGGAGCTAGGCCTCCTGCTGGCCAGGCCCTTGCTCCTCCATCCTGTCTGAATACGGACTGGTTCCAGGGCGTCTTCCAGGGCTAGTTTGGGTCTCAAAGAGCTGCAGGGGCAGGTATCTGGAACAGTCCTGGGTCGGAGATGGGAGACTGACTGTGCCCACGCACGCACCAGGAAAAATCCTCCAATAGCTTCCTTCGGCTCAACCTGTTGATTCCACTGTGCCTGGAAACTTTCCTCTGAAAAACACATTGAGTTAAAAACATACAGAAATTACTCCAATGGATTGAGTGCCTTTGGCTGTGTGTATATATTAGCTGTGATGGGTTATTAAGTATCTCTTTGAATCATTGAACATAAAGTACATTCAGGAAGAAGACAAAACAGAACAGCATTTCATAGTCTAGTCTTTTCAATGTTTTTCAGTGGTCCAATATTTATCTTGGTCCTGCTGCTTGGACTCTTAAGACAATGCTACCTGCTTGCATCCCCCCAGCATGACAATGCTTGCTTCCACCATGCCATGGACTTTGCTATTGTATAACCTGAAGTCATGGTTAAAAGCCTGGTGAACGAGGTTTCTTTGTCTTTTGAGCTTTAATAGAATTTACAAAGGAGATTTGTGTTTTGAGAAAAGCGCTGCTCTGTGTTTTTCAGTATAGTGCTGTGATACAGCTTCTCATTAATCACAGTAAGAACCTTCTTTCTCTGTGTTTTGCAGTATAGTGCCGTGATACAGCTTCTCTTCATTCCCACTTGGAACCTCGCACCACATAAAACTTTTAAGCTCAGACAGAATTATCCCTTATTGTATGGCCCTCCTGTATGCTGGCCTCTGTGAATGCCTAGTCCTTGATGTTAGTCAAGGACTCGTGTTTTTCTTATTTCTTTTCATTCAGTTCCTCTGTCAAAAGGCGAGAACCCCTTACAGAGCCCAGAATAATTCACCTTGCAAACAGCAGGGTGAGGAGCGGGAAAGAAACGAGTTGCTCTCGATTTCACAAGTCGCTCTCAATTTCACCAGTCAATTGTAAATTACATTTACATCTGATATGTTTTCATTTCCCTATTACATACTTGTCTATGGTGCATTTTCACTTAACACACATGCATTGTTGAATGGTGAGCTACTTATAGATGGTGTTCCCATGAGAGAAAGAGAGCGATGGTGGAAAGGTTCACTCTCTCTCTTTCCCTCCCCCACAACGACACCCTCCTTTCTCACACATTTTCTAACAGTACTGTTATATGAGAAATATTGAAAGTCAAATAAAATTATCTAAATGAAGGTCTCGAAACAGTGTGTGTGTGAATGGATGCGTTGATGGCCGGAAACAGGGAGGGATTGAGTCCATATGTTTATGTGTGAAGATGAGGATGAGGATGAGGCCTCTGCTCACAGCTCCGAGTCACAGCTCTTTGTTATTCTACCTCCAAGGCCATGAGTGACTGCAGGCCAGTTAAGGATAAGAAGTGGGTGGGAGAATGGGGTGCAGATGTGTGTGAGAGAGGTATCCAGGGGAGAGCTAGAGATGTTTGTGTTTAAGAGGGGAAGTTTAGTTGTAGTCTAATGTTGATTGAGCCAACCACGCAGCATCTGTGAAGAGATGGCTGTTTAGCACTGTGCACTGGAACCATCTATCTGAGAATGTGCCACTCTGGGGCTGTCTTTGTATTGTCAGTGTCTCAGAGGCTTTTGAGTCCATCACTCAGACTACACAAAGGTGTGTGAAGGAAGGATTCAAAAGAGGAGAACATTCTAAAATCTGTTTTTTCTTGCTTGTTTTTCTTTCCCCTAATAAATGCTTAATGTCACCATCAAACAGGGGCTAAGAGATAGAGTGAGAGTCTGCAGAAAGAGACTAGGAGATAGCCGAGTGAGAGGACTGGGCTGTGGACGGTGGGCCCTGTGTGTTGGTTGATGGATCTTTGCTTTAAAAATGTACAGTCTAGGCCTGTCTCAGCCTGCGGGTCCAGCCGTGTTGATGGGCAGTCCAGGGACCATCCTCTCCTCTTCCCAAAACATACAATACCATTCTAAAGTTTGGACACACCTACTCATTCAAGGGTTTTTCTAAATTTTTTACTATTTTCTACATTGTAGACTAATTGTGAAGACATCAGAACTATGAAATAACACATATGGAATCATGTAGTAACCAAAAAAGTGTTAAACAAATCAAAATATATTTTATTTTTGAGATTCTTCAAAGTAGCCACCCTTTGCCTTGATGACAGCTTTGCACCCTCTTGGCATTCTCTCAACCAGCTACACCTGGAATGCTTTTCCAACATTCTTGAAGGAGTTCCCACATATGCTGTGCACTTGTTGGCTGCTTTTCCTTCACTCTGCGGTCCAACTGCTCCCAATCCATCTCAATTGGGTTGAGGTTGGGTGATTGTGGAGGCCAGGTCCTCTGATGTAGCACTCCGCCACTCTCCTTCCTGGTCAAATAGCCCTTACACAGCCCGGAGGTGTGTTTTGGGTCATTGTTCTTTTACAAACAAATGATAGTCCAATTTATCGCAAACCAGATAGGATGGCGTATCCCTGCAGAATGCTATGGTAGCCATGCTGGTTAAGTGTGCCTTAAATTCTAAATAAATCACAGACAGTGTCACCAGTAAAGCTCTCAAACACCATCACAACTCCTCCTCCATGCTTCACGGTGAGAACCACACATGCGGAGATCATCCGTTCACCTACTCTCCAGAAATCTCAAATTTGGACTCATCAGACCAAAGGACAGATTTCCACCTGTCTAATGTCCATTGCGCATGTTTCTTGGCCCAAGCAAGTCTCTTCTTCTTATTGGTGTCCTTTAGTAGTGGTTTCTTTGCAGCAATTCGACCATGAAGGCCTGATTCACACAGTCTCCTCTGAACAGTTGATGTTGAGATGTGTCTGTTACTTGAACTCTGTGAAGCATTTATTTGGGCTGCAATCTGAGGTGCAGTTAACGTATTCTTTGCAGCAGAGGTAACTCTGGGTCTTGCTTTCCTGTGGCGGTCCTCATGAGAGCCATTTTCATCATAGCGCTTGATGTTTTTTTCGACATACATTTTCCGTTTTGACTGACCTTCATGTCTTAAAGTAATGATGGACTGTCATTTCTCTTTGCTTATTTGTGCTTTGTTCTTGCCATAATATGGACGTGGTCTTTTACCAAATAGGGCTATCTTCTGTATACGACCCCTACTTTGTCACAACACAATTGATTGGCTCAAATGCATTAAGGAGGAAAGAAATTCCACAAATGTACTTTTAACAAGGCACACCTGTTAATTGAAATGCATTCCAGGTGGCTACCTTGTGAAGCTGGTTGAGAGAATGCTAGTAGTTGTAGTTGGTAGTTATTAGGGTTTTGCATTGTTTCATGCACCTTTACTTCAACTTCACCTGTAAGCCTTTCCCTTTCTATGCATGGGCTATTTGGCTATACTTAGTGCCAGTGATTGAGGAGACTAGTGTTGGTGAACGTTGAATGTGTTTGTGTTTTGGGATAAGAGGAACCTTCCCATGCCACACCAAGCATGCAGACAGGCAGCAGGCTGTGTGAGGAGTGTGAGGCTACGGGTCTCAGAAGGAGCGTGACTGCAGAGTTAATCTGTCCTCCAGTGATATGAGCACCACAAAGCTCTTCCAGAAAGGGGCCTGCTGTAATGCCTAATCAAGTCTGTATCAAACTAAATAATGCCTTAGCGTGAAATTGGAATCTCAAGTCAAAAAGCACTCCCCAGCCTGTACTACAGGATAAGGCAATTAAGGGTCCCCATTCTGCCTCTCTCTCCCAAGCAGCCCGGGGTCCTCTGTGAGTCTGATGCCATTGTCATTGTGTGTTTCTGTGTGTGTGTGTATGCATCTCGGGGTCGGTGAATGTGTGTATCTCCCTAAGTGCTTGTGTCTGTCTCTCTGCATGTCTGTATGTCTCTGCATGTCTGTGTTTCTCTGCATGTCTGTGTGTCTCTGTGTGTCTGTTTCCCTCTACATATGTGCATATGTCTCTCTGTGTGAATGTCTCTCCCTGTCTCTGTGCATGTCTTTATGAGTGTCGTCTGTCTCTATCTGTAGGTGCGTCTGAGCAGTAGGGTACAGTATTGTTTGGTGTTGGTGTAACTCTGTGCAGCACATCTATTCCTGGAGGGTCTCATGAGGGTCTCTAATCCAGAGAGGCCTTCCTCCTCCTCCTCCTCCTCCTAGGTCACCAGTCAAATGCTGCCTTTTTGGATGGGGAGCTAGTGGGGGGACAGGGACAGCATTTTCTCTTTCTTTGTCTCGTCCCCTTCTAATGGCACCATAGTGTAGCATTTGGAACGTGAATACTTCGTCGCTCCCCCAGTGGGTTCTGTTGTGAACCCGTGTCACATTCAATGACAGCGGGAGGCAGCCCTTGTGATTTAATCATGTCTGCTTTTGTCTTCACACGTTTTCCTATTCCTTTTTTCTACCCCCCTCTCCCTCCCTCCTTCATTCTCTCTTCCTCTCTCTCTGGTGTTTTATGTACATGCTGGAGGTATATTGAAACCATTTCGCCCTCTGCTCTGACAGTTGAGAAAAAAAACAAATTTGAAGATCGAGAGGCCCTTTAATCTTCTCTGTTGTCTGCTCCCTAACATGACGGAGACGTGTTTGTGTGAGTGCGTGTCAGGGTGCCTGAGTGTGTGTGTGTATAAATATAAAGTTGAGTGTGGCTCTCTCTTGGTGTTGAGAGGTGGATTTGTTGTTGGCTGATAAGCTCTTGGCGCTGTATCCAAGGAGGAGTGTGTGGATTCCTTAGCTGCCTGAGACAACGATGGAGCAGAAGGTACAGAATCAAAAGGAAGGGGGAGAGTTGACACTGCAACCAGGGCTTTCCTCAGGAAACGCCTGCTGACGAGAAGAGTGAGAAACACGTCACAGCATAGCCAGGAGTGTGACATGTGTACAAAGGGGACGTGTGTGTGTGTGAGAGAAATAAATACACGGGACCTATCCTGTGAGTGGAAACAACAGAATGGGCCTATCTAAAGGAAACCGTCTTCCATTTCCCTTTGGCCCTTTTCTCCCTTCCACTGAGTCACCAGTATCCCAGCTCTCACATGACCGTGGTTTCAGACCCTGTACTAACAGAGCGTGTTTAGTGCACTTGTGTGTTTGTCTCTGTTTAAACCAGTGAACAGAGTGATCAGAGCCTTCCCCACCTGACACCGCTCAGCTCCGCTGAGAGACCAGCCAGGTGGATCCTGTCCTGCTGTGGAACTCTGCTTTGTGGAGGAATGTAGTAGGCATTCTACTCCTCCATTGACTCTCTCTGAGAAGAAAAGGCATAGGCCTGTATCTGGCGATTTGTGTCTGGGGTTGGTTCTGCCAGTGCTCCTCTAGTTGTAGAGCTGGGCCTAAGGCGGAGTCTTGGCGTGGGTGCTGCTGCTTGCGTGCTCCAGGCTAGAGAGAGAAAGTGAGTGAGTGATCAAGCCAGGGAGACGGCCTGCTCTTCACAGAGCTCTGCTTGGCTCCAACTAGCCAGGTTCTCCCCAGGGCATCAGCCAAGACCTGCCTGAGGAAACAGAACCTAAAACCCCACAACCGCTGCTAGTAGCCATCTACCCACACTTCCATCCTCAGCTCTTCCACCCCTATCCTCACTTCCTCTCTCTCTACAGCTCTTTCCATTCTTGCTTGTCCTTCAGTCCTCCGGCATTCTCCAGCCTCTAGACCCATAAACCCTTACTCCTGTAGAGAAGGGGTGTAGGGGTACGCGAGGGGGGGGCTAGTGGGGGGTAGGGGGGAGCAGCTGGACGGCTCAGCAGGATTTTGGAGCCGCAATGTCCTCTGTGAGAGAGACAGAGCTGTGGGCCCCGTCAGGATTTGTGTTCTTTCTCTGTGCTATCTAAGCTCTCTGCTGTTTTCCCCCTTTACCCATTTGTGTTTTTTTGGCCAGTGGTGATGGTTTGTGTTTTTAGGGCTGTAGAGCAGTTCCAGTACTGATAAAAGAATTTGGTTAATCAGCTTCTGTCCCTGTCCCATGGTGGTGGCTTGGAGGACAGGCCATTGAAGTTAGAGCTCCGGACGGCTTGGGCTGCAGATTGGCATCACGCTTGGTCAGTGGTGGCACAGTGCCCCACAGACCAGAGGGACACTACAGCCAGCCAATGAGAGATCCTCTCTCAGCCCGCCCTTGCGCAGGGGAGCACCCTGGGAATTGCCATCCCTGCCATTGTGCCCATTTGATGGGGGTTTGGGGAGTAAGGAGAAGGTAGGGCTGACAATGTGGCCCTGCATGCGTTCTGTTGAAGCTGTCATACTGTGTTCAACCATGTTGGATCTTGCCTAGCCATCTTGTCTCAAGAGGACCCCAATGGAAATAAGTCCCAGACTTTATTTTGTTATCCTCCATGAATTTATCCATGTGCATGTATGGCTTTTTCAAATTTTACGCATGCTAGCGAAAACAAATGGTTGAATAATAAACTAAGCCATAGACTGCTGCATACATTTATGCAGCAGTCTATGGAACCACATACAGCCATGGGCTGCCCTCTACTCTCCCATCACTTTCATTAATGACATTAGCTCTGTAAATATTAGTTTTGAATGGCATGTTTTCTCAGTTATGACTTCATTGTTGTTGTCTTTCTGTTAGTGGTAAGTTGGTTTAGTCTTTCCCTGTGGAAGTCACAACGTGCCAGTGGCTGCTGTCCTTCTAGTCAAGACTACAATGATGTTCAGCTCTCTTCACTGGCAGAGGAATCCTCTTTTATTCCAGTTGTGTGTGTTTGTGTGTATCCGCACGATGCAGTGAGCCGCAAGAGTGAACACGGTCTAGCACCAAGCCCTAATCCCCCAACTGTGTATGTATGTTACAGGATGAGAGAGGGTGAGACAGGCAGAGTCAATAAGAGTTTCATGAGTGAATGTGTGTGTAGGAGAATGGGAGAGCATTTGTGTGTGTGTGTGTGTGTGTGTGTGTGTGTGTGTGTGTGTGTGTGTGTGTGTGTGTGTGTGTGTGTGTGTGTGTGTGTGTGTGTGTGTGTGTGTGTGTGTGTGTGTGTGTGTGTGTGTGTGTGTGTGTGTGTGTGTCTCAGATAAGGTGAGCAGGGCTGTGTGTGTGTGTCAGATTAGGTGAGCAGGGCTGTGTGTGTGTGTGTCAGATTAGGTGAGCAGGGCTGTGTGTGTGTGTGTGTGTCAGATTAGGTGAGCAGGGCTGTGTGTGTGTGTGTGTGTGTGTCAGATTAGGTGAGCAGGGCTGTGTGTGTGTGTGTGTGTGTGTCAGATTAGGTGAGCAGGGCTGTGTGTGTGTGTGTCAGATCAGGTGAGCAGGGCTGTGTGTGTGTGTGTGTGTGTGTGTGTGTGTGTGTGTGTGTGTGTGTGTGTGTGTGTGTGTGTCAGATCAGGTGAGCATGGCTGTGTGTGTGTGTCAGATTAGGTGAGCAGGGCTGTGTGTGTGTGTGTGTGTGTGTGTGTGTGTGTGTGTGTGTGTGTGTGTGTGTGTGTGTGTGTGTGTGTGTGTGTGTGTGTGTGTGTGTGTGTGTGTGTGTGTGTGTGTGTGTGTGTGTGTGTGTGTGTGTGTGTCAGATCAGGTGAGCAGGGGTGTGTGTGTGTGTGTGTGTGTGTGTCAGATCAGATGAGCAGGGCTGTGTGTGTGAGCAGATGTGTACAGTCAGTAGCATTGCTTGCTCCCTAGGGGGGTTTGGTCCATCACATGCAGACTGCACTGTGCATGTCCACATCATTCTCCCAGCTATTAAAAGCCATTAAGCCATGCAGAACAAGCCAGACTTTTATCTTTTATTAATTATCTTGAAACCCAAGCCCTGCCGTCTTTCCCTCTGCTATGTCTATGGAAAAACTATATCTATAGCTCAGTGCCGTGTGTGAGGACCAGTCGTACCGGACCATTATGTTTGAGAAGACACAAGTACACCATTAGTAAAAAGGACAGTAATCAGCCACACTAAATAGTCAGGCAGCCCTTAGATGTTAGTGTTCTGTCTGTCTTGGGTTTGTTCAGGTTGCATTCTACCAGTCTGACCTGGTATGTGAGTTGAAGAGAAGTCAACACCCAAATGCTTTTAAAAGAGAACAGAGAGAACTTTCATGTTTCTGTATTATGAGGAGGATGAGGAGGGAGGCACTCTCTTTTTCTCTCTGTCTGTTTTACATATTTATAGAGATGGAGCTCCACCTTATGTGTGGAGATGAAACTGCCATCATTCAGGTACAATGGGGTGGGGATTACAAATGGTATGTGTGTGTGTGTAGGTCTGTGGACAAGAGGCCTGATTGTGTGTGGACTGCGCCATAGCTGCTTGTTGCGATGCTGTGTAGTGTGGTGGGTATGTGCTGTGGTAAGTTGGTGCAGGGCCTGGGTGGTGGGCCTGTGAATCCAGTGAGCGTCCATGTTAATGAAGGGATCTGACGGAGGCTCTAGCAGGGCTCTGCTCTGGGCCGCAACAAACTCCTGCTTCCTGTCGGGTAGGCTCCCAAGGTGTTGCGCGCAGTTTTGTTCTTAAAGAAACACGCATACACATACTCTGGTACACACACACACTCACACACACTATCAAATGCATTGACATTCATACACTCACACATGCTCTGTACAACACACACACATCTGCAAATGGGGGGGCTGCTAATGGCTTCCAGTGGGAGAGGGGGAGAGCAGGGTTTTATCCCTTAAGTGTAGAAGACAATCAGACAGAATGGCCGGGGGCCAGCAGCAGGGCTGTGCGGCCCTCCTCTCCTGGCCAGGGGAGCAACTCCACACACATTAGGTATTCTGTGTCTACCTCTCCTGCAGACGGCTGCAGTGGAGCTGGGCCCAGGTGAGACCACTTGCTCTCTCTCTCCCTCTACCACTCTCTCTCCAGTGCTCTCTTTCTCTCCATCAATCTCTCTCTCTGCTGCGCTCTCTCTCTGGTTAGGTCTTGCAGCGCTCTCTCATATAGCTCCCACACTTACTGTTAGATTGTTCATTATCCGATCTGCATAATATAGCAGCCTTTTATCTCTCTCCATCCTGTCTTTCTGTCTATGTCTAGCACTATAGCACCGTACTCTGCAGTGTAGTAACAGAAGGACAAGGCTGCAGACTGAGGCTGCCTTACCTGCAGTCTCTTTGTTAATGAAAGGCCCTCCCCTGGGTAGACAGGAGCACAGTTGTGTGTTTCTCTGCTAGTGTGTGTGTTTGGGGTTGTATGAACAGGCTGTGGTAGGTTCTTTGTCTGATAGGGGGGTCTGGGTGTGTGCCCTGAGGTCCCTTGCACCCTGTTTGCTTTGTGTGGAGGTGCACATGCACCATTCCTTGGAAAAATAGAAGCTCTCATTTAGAAAAAGCACAATTAGAACACAACGCCCCCCCATGGGTACATGGTCTTGTAGAGTAAATTCACGCTTGCTGTTTGTGATGTCGTCGAGAGTGACTCATTTGATCTCTACCCTCGCGCTATTCGCTGCTATGCTGAATTCTGTGTTGCCGACAGCAACGCTGCCATAGCTACATAATGTTGCAGCTTAACACTGCTTAACAGGGCCCAGAAATGCAAATAGCAGCACGCACTCCAACCACCACAGCAGCAATTAACAGAAGAGGAATTTCAATAATATAGAAATAAATTGTATCAAGGATTGGGTTTGTGTGTTTGTGTGTGCCCCATGGGGGATCTGTGTTTTTTTCTTTTCCTCCCTCCTCTTAAATAAAAGTTTAACGAGAGCAGGAGGGAGAGGAGCCAGCCCCTGCAATGTTGCTAAACACAATGTGCTCTCTTTGGGAGCTAGGAGCTCGTTAACCCATCTGTACCTGCCTCACATACTCAGCTTAACATTCAACATACAGGTGTTTAGAGCGGGGAGGGGACTGTTGTAGTGGAACAGTCTGGAAGGAACCTGGTAGGAAGTTCTCATCAGCCTATACCAATACTGGGTACACCCAATCTAGAACTTAGGTTATGGTTTGTGGAAATGGTCCCAGTTGGTGAAAGAGGGGCTAAAACACACCTCAGTGGTGAGTTTCTGGTTGTTGAGTTATAGGTATCAGTTTCCCATTTCTCTCACAGCCTCGATGTGTGTTTTGGCAAAGGCTGGTCAGTGTGCATAGGAAACCGATGGTATCCAAGGTAACCAATTGAAACATGCTGGAGTCATTAAACCACCCGTTCCTCTCACAGGGCTGTTTTACTGTAGGTTAATGATGTCACAGAGTTTCTGAGGGAATTTAAAATCAGGGGAGGGACCTACTGTATAAAGTAATCTGTATATACTTCCCCTGCCTTACATTCTCTCTCTGCCTCTGTCTAGCAGTCTCCCCCTCCACTACTCTCCCACTCTCTCTACCTGCCGCTGGCTTCAGGGTTCACATGAACAGTGCTCGGTACTAGTGATGCACCGATATGACATTTTTGGCCGATACCGATATCCAATATTTTCCTTGCCAAAAAAACGATACCGATAACCGATATTAAACATTTTAGCTGCCTTTTAAGCATTCTAGGACAGTTAAATAGTTAACACACACACACATGGATGCAGCGGTCTAAGGCACTGCATCTCAGTGCAAGAGGCGTCACCACAGTCCCTGGTTTGAATCCAGGCTGTATCACATCCGTCCGTGATTGGGAGTCCCATAGGGTGGCGCACAATTGGCCCAGTGTCGTCCGGGTTAGGGTTTGGCTGGGGTAGGCCTTCATTGTAATTAAGAATTTGTTCTTAGCTGACTTGCCTAGTTAAATAAAGGTTACACACACACACCACACTGACCAAAAAGTTATTTTGTTGGAATTTACGTATGTTCCCATTACCAGCAAAACATTATCAAAACCTTTTTATTTCACTTACTTGCTGTGCTGTTTTGTTGTTCATTTGCTCAGTCGTTTCATTCACAACCAGGATTTCTATGGAACGCTGTTTGGGTCTTTGTGTGTCAAAAAAGAAACACGTCAAACAACACTATCTGACTTGTCAAATAAGCTTGTTGACCAATCAGGACCTGAATATGACTGCACGTCACATAATAATTTAACGCGTTCATACATTTTTACGTAGTTATTACACATTGATTACAGTATCACTCGTATTTTATATGTCACAGCGATTCATCGATACGTATGCTATGATGCTGGTAAAGTTGTCTCGTGCACCTACAGTGCTGGCCATAAAAAAAGCTTCCTAGCTCATGGATGCAAACAATGTTCTTCCCCAAAAAGATAGTAAAACGACATAATCTGTTTCAGTAGCTATAGTTAGCTAGCTAACTATATAGCTAGGTGTCATCTAAAATAACCCTAATTTATAAGACAGTTCTTACTTGATTAATGGTGGTCAGACCCATCTATGTGAAGCTAGCCACAATAAGTATTAGCCACAATAGTGGACTTTGCGGTTAGCCTTCAAAATAAAAGTATGTCATTGACAGTGATGCAAATTAATACAAATAGTAGAATTATGCCATAATTTAATAGATCACGCTAAACGAGGTTGGAATGTTATATAAAATCAATGAAAGACAATACTTTGTTAATTTGACAAAAATCTGTTGAATTCACACTGGATGTATTATACTTTAGAATTGCATTGGGGGCATACTTATTTCACTTACCTATAGATTGTGGATCAATGACATGGGGTATCAGTCTACTCCGTGACACCCAGATAACATTAGTGTCGTAGCTCTTATTGCGGGACTCTGTAACAACTGTGAATTGAGCCACATTTATTGTCAACCTATGTGTATTGAACACTATTCCCGAGGAAAACCAATAATGCGGGGATGTTTTGGAGTCTGATAACTCTGAGGACGTTGGGCAAAAAATATATTGAGTAGACTGATACCCCATTTCATTGATCCCCAATTCTTAGGTACAACTGTAATAGATCAATAAGCATGTCAATACACACAATAGGCTGACTGGGGTGGGGGGGGGGGGGGGGGTGATGATGTCACAGTCCTAGAACTACAACGCTAATATTTACGTAAACTCTTCACAGTTGTGTTCTGTGGGTGTCACCGAGTAGACTAATACCTTGTTTAACCTTGTTTAACCTTCAACCTTGTTTAACATTATCTAGTCTAAAAATGGCATTATTCCACTAATTGTAACCTTCTGCATCACTTTCAAAGAGGTACTTTTATTTTGAAGGCAAACCGCAAATTCCACTATTGTGCCTAATCCTTATTGTGGCTAGCTTCACAACACATAAGCTGGTGCCATCGAGCCTCACTAGCCAGATGAAGCTAGCTGGCTGCTTATAATGTTAGCTTTGGGCGACAGGGTTAAGTAGCTGGCTAGCTATTTATTTTCATAAACTGAAGTTCAATTTCAATAGGTGAACAACAAGTGGCTACCTAGCTCATACTTACTCACAAGGATTCCTAAATCATTGCTAAGAATAATGAAAATGACTGCAGTTTCTGCTGGTCATTGTTTTCAGGCTGGTTGTATTGGTGCTAGCTAGGTACCAAGCTAAAGCTAGCTAGCTTCCCCAGAAGTTGCGGTCAAACAAATAATGTTTTATTACCAACGTGGTATTGTTGTCACATTCTGACCTTAGTTCCTTTTTATGTCTTTATTTTAGTTGGTCAGGGCGTGAGTTGGGGTGGGCATTCTATGTTGTTTTTCTATGTTTTGTTCTGTTGTTATATTTCTATGTGTTTGGCCTAGTATGGTTCTCAATCAGAGGCAGGTGTCAGTCGTTGTCTCTGATTGGGAGCCATATTTAGGTAGCCTGTTTTCTATTGTGTTTTGTGGGTGGTTGTTTCCTGTGTTAGCGTTTGCACCATACGGGACTGTTTCGGTTGTTTGTTTGTACTTTTGTTAAGTGTTCTGTTGATTTATTAAATATCTCATTATGGACACTTACCACGCTGCACATTGGTCCGATCCTTGCTACTCCTCCTCAGACGAAGAGGAAATTCGTTACATTTGTAAACACATCGTTCATGGCCAGTGTTTGCTTGTTTGCAGACTTTTTTGTACAGCTTTGACAGTGCTACTGATAGTAGTGGTGGCGCTTAGCTTGCACGTGCAAATTCAGAACACACAACATTCTATAATAGAACTGTGTTATTTGACGTGTCAAATTACAAGCTTATTTAACGTGTGTTAGCAGTGACGCAGTTACGCCATTACTGTGTAATTCCGGTAGGGAAACAAATAGCGCACTTGGTAGTGTGTACTGGTGCTCGACCAGTCGGCGAAAGCCAACATCACCCACGACATAGAACGGTTGGTTGTCAAGGGCAATTAATTATTTTATCTTGGCGTTAATGGATTTCGCCTTAGTTGTCTCGCTGAACTGTTCTTACTCTTTCAAATAAATGCTCAACTTGTTGACTGCTCAATCCACACAGCAGATATTGTGGGCTAGGATAGGAATGCTGTGTTGCACATGTAGCTCTAAATTTTATGTGGCGTCATTACGTCATGTACCTACGTTATATAGGTATGCACGTCAGCTTGAAATTGGTTTTGCACATTGGCGTTAAACTAGACATCGGGCCGATACCGATGTTGGCAATTTTAGCTAATATCGGTCGATGCCGATATGTTCACCGATATATCGTGCATCCCTACTTGGTACACATGGGACGCAGACAGGAGGAAGTCTGGAAATGAAATAAATATATCCGCTCTGCTAGTGAAGACGAGCATTTCCCCACAGTTAAATCACGAATATGCTTTTATTACAATGGTGTTTTTATCTCTTTGTAATGACCGTTTTCTTTATCTTCCCCCTTCTTTTTCTGTCTGTTTCTCTTGCTTTGTTTGGCTGCCTGGTAATCGTGGTGTGAGGTCTGTCTCTATCCTCCACTGGCTCTTTTCAGAATGTGTTTCTGGGAGTATGGGGTTGGTATCGCCCAGGACCCATCGCTCCGGGAAACGTCTGTATCACGTCCTGTGGTCCACATCTGTGGGGCCAAGCCCCAGAACTGGCCTTACCCTGCACCCCTCCCTACCACTCTCTTACCCTGCCTCTCCATAGCAACAAGACTCAGTGTATGGCTGTTTGGTTGTATGATATCTTGTGTATGACTGTTTGGTTGTATGACAAGCTTGTAAAAATATGTTGGGTATTGAGTAGACTGATACCCCATTTAGTGTGAGTATCTGCATTGCCTCTGAACTCCACCCAATGACTGATTTATGCAATCTCTGTCACGCTCGTCGTGGGTGGAAGAAGAGGAGGACCAATGCGCAGCGTGGTAAGTGTCCATATTGTTTTAATAAGAATACTGAACAAAAACAATAAAACGACAAACGAACAGTCCTGTACGGTGAAGCAAAACACAGAACAGAAAACAATCACCCACAAAACACAATGAAAAACAGGCTACCCAAATATGGCTCCCAATCAGAGACAACGACTGACACCTGCCTCTGATTGAGAACCATACTAGGCCAAACACATAGAAAATTACCTACAGAACAAAACATAGAAAAACAACATAGAATGCCCACCCCAACTCTCGCCCTGACCAGACTAAAATAAAGACATAAAAAAGGAACTATGGTCAGAACGTGACAGTACCCCCCCCCCCCAAAGGTGCGGGCTCCGGCCACAACACCTGAACCTATAGGGGAGGGTCTGGGTGGGCATTTACCGCGGTGGCGGCTCTGGAGCGGGACGTGGAGCGGGACTCCACCATAGTCTCGGCCCACTTATATGGCACCTTAGGAGTAGCGACCCTCGCCACCAACTCCGGATTGAAGACCCTAGTAGAGGGCACCACTGGACTGAGGAGCGCCTCTGGACTGACGGGCGCCTCTGGACTGACGGGCGGCTCAGGCGGCTCCTGACTGAAGGGCAGCTCAGGCGGCTCCTGACTGAAGGGCGGCTCCTGACTGAAGGGCGGCTCCTGACTGACGGGCGGCTCAGGCGGCTCCTGACTGACGGGCGGCTCAGGTGGCTCAGGACAGACGGGCGGCTCAGGCGGCTCAGGACAGACGGGCGGCTCAGGACAGACGGGCGGCTCAGGACAGACGGGCGGCTCAGGACAGACGGGCGGCTCTGGCTTGGAGAGAGAACCTGGAGGGAGGAGATGGAGAGACAGCCTAGTGCGTGGGGCTGCCACAGGAACTACCAGGCTGGGGAGACCAACAGGAGGCCTGGTGCTTGGAGGAGGCACCGGAAGGACCGGGCTGTGGGGGAGCACTGGAGCTCTGGTGCCTACTACGTGCACCTCTCCCTTAGGCTCAATTCCCACATTTGCCCGGCACGAGCGGAGCGCAGGCATAGGACGCACTGCACCCTCCCAGTGACCCGGAGACACAGCACGCAGAGCTGACGCAGGATACCCTGGACCGAAACGGCGTACCTGAGACCAGACACGCTGAGCCGGCACAATACGCCCTGGCTGGATGCCCACACTCGCATGACACTTACGGGGGGCTGTCCTATAGCGCATCGGGCTATGGGCGCGTACTGGCGACACCGTGCACTTAACCGCATAACACGGTGCCTGACCAGTAACACGCTGCTTACAATAAGCACGAGGAGTGGGCTCAGGTCTCCAACCTGACTCTGCCCCCAAACAATAAAACGACAAACGAACAGTCCTGTACGGTGAAGCAAAACACAGAACAGAAAATAATCACCCACAAAACACAATGAAAAACAGGCTACCTAAATATGGCTCCCAATCAGAGACAACGACTGACACCTGCCTCTGATTGAGAACCATACTAGGCCAAACACATAGAAAATTACCTACAGAACAAAACATAGAAAAACAACATAGAATGCCCACCCCAAATCACGCCCTGACCAAACTAAAATAAAGACATAAAAAAGGAACTAAGGTCAGAACGTGACAATCTCAATAAGGTAAAAAAAACATTTAGTGAGAAATAATTCCAAGAAAGCCCAGACCGATCAATACATGTCTGTGTTATCTCCACAATCTAATTGAGGTTTTAAAGTGGTTAAGGATCCTGTCCGGTTCCCATCAGAGATGGATAGTTTTGCTGTATTACTCCCAGTACACTGTAGCTCTGTGTGGGAGGCTGGGGTCTGGTAGTGCTCCGAGCTTCACTGGTTTTAGCTTGGGAGCTGTGTGGAGAGTTGTGTGCGTGTACGGGGTTGTTGTGTGCTGTTGCCTGCAGGTTAACTGAGCACAGTAGTACTGGGTAGTTGTGTTTCTATAAAGCACCATCCCACCTTCTCTCCTCTACCCTGCTTTGCTCTCCTCTCTGCCTGACTACACTCCACTATTTCCCCTCTAATGAAGCGCTAAATGGAAGATGAGTGGAGCCCTGATTGGGTGTAATTTAGCAGTTTTCTTCCTCCACTGGGAAAGCAGTGTCTTCAGGAATTAACAATTCCACTGCAGGCTAGACCTATTTAAAGAAGACCTCAGGTCAACTTTCTCTAGACTTCTACAGTCGTTGGTATTGGATGGCTTGACAAATTATATACTTTCTGAAAACACCTCGAGCTCAGTACCAGTTCTCTAGGAGGATCTAAGAGCAGGGTGGGCCCATACCACAGTCCTAATGGGACCATGATCCTGATCCAGCCCATAGTTTCCCACAAACATGCCTGAAGAGTTATCTCTCCTCAGAAACACCCAGACAGGTAACTCTCTAACCTAGGATGGAAAAATAGAAACATGGCCTCTGAGTCTCCTGTACTATGGGAATACTCCATTAATGGTGAAAAGGTACTACTGAAAGACACTGTCGAGAGAGTGAGCTGCCAAATGGCAGCGCTTCAGCTTGAACAGAGTCCTGGCTACCTCAGGGAAGAGAATGAGAAGTAGAGAGGATGGGAGCGATGGAGAGAGATGTTATGGAGCAGAGTTGACCCCGGTCTTCCCAGGGTTTGGAAGCCTGCTGAGTTTTAGCTCTAGGCCATCAGCAACAAGGTCAGTCCTCTCGGATATTTGGAGTCTGGACTGGGCCTTCTGGCCTATACACTGGTCCCAGCACTGGAGCTCTGGATCGCACTCATGAAATGAACATGGGATGGTTGTAGAAAGGAAAACTGAGACTGTTGCCCTTGGCTTTGTAGGGGAGTATGAAATACAGTGTTAACTGGTCTGGTGAGGAGGTGAGGAGTCCACTCTGACCACCTCTGAGGAGGAGGGAGGGAGGGAGGGAGGAAGTCCTCATTGTGTCCTGACTACTGTCATTTCCTGTTTGTGTGCCAGCGGAGCTTCCTTCCTCTGCAGTGCCCAGGAAAACCTTCATCACACGTCCCTGTTCTGATCTGGTTGTTGTTGTTACATACAGTATATTTCACTTCTGAAATTAGTACACAAAACAAAACACAGAGAGCGCATTTACAGGCACACAGTCACCTCAGGGTAGACAGACAGACAGGGGAGCTTTGATGTTTTCTCCCACCCAACCACCCAGCTAATGAATGATTTGAACACTTACTTTGATGTCTACCTTTGTGTTTTTAAGGCATGGTCATATGTGGAGTCAGATCAACCAAATATTAAAAGGATTTAATCCTATAGATACTGTATGTATTTCTAAGCATCCTCTCTCTCTCTCTCTCTCTCTAGCGGTGGAAGAAGGCGAGTCGTCAGAGTTTGCAGGGAACTGGGATTCATCGTCCGCCCAAACAGGTATCCTCTTTGTTATTGGAAGTGTGCAGGCAGGCAGCTGTCAGGTCCGCCACACGGATTAGATTCTATACTGTATGTCACATTCCAACTCTCCCACCATACAACCCACTGAATAGGAATCTATAATATCAATTCCACATGGCCCATAATGTTCTGCTGGGAGGGAGCGCAGGGAGAGGGGAATGAAAGAGGGAGGTATGGAGCGAGGGAGAGAAAGCTTTTCACAAGACTCAGGAGGCTGATGTCCAGACCTGGCAGGCAGGGCTCTGGCGCTCCACTGGTCTCACATCCTGTTTGAGGTTTTGGTGGTAAAGTAGTTGCACTGAATCAACGTCCCTGTCCTCCCTCCTCCCAGCCTGCTCTCTCCAGCTATTCACATAGGGCCTACAGCACAGCAGTAAGATGGGTTCATGATGGGCCCAAATAGCTTCATGGTGAATGCAATCAAGATCATTTTGTTCAATTTAATTTAAGGGTCCCTTTGGTTAAAGCATGGCGCCCACTTCAATGGTTTGACATGCAGTGCAGATCCACAGTAGCACCCTACATGGAGTCATTGGTATGGCTGTGTCAGGGCCTACCTTGAGATAATGCCACAGATAAATGGTTCCATTTTACAGAACACTGTATGAGGATGGTGGCTGCTTTTGGTGATGGTGACATGTTGGCCCTACTCGACTCTGAATCACCCTGCAGTGTAACATTATGGAAGGGAATAGTACTTGTCTTATTGTAGATGTTCTATATCTAAACGGTACTCTCTCTCTCTCTCTCTCTCTCTCTCTCTGCTCTCCCTCACTCTGTCAGTTCTTCTGGGAGGGGAAATGGAAAGTGAGGCCCTGGGGTGTGATGACGTGCCCCCCCCCCCCAGACCCCAGCCCTATGCTAACCCCCCTCAGGGGCAGGGGTTGTTGCTGCTGCGGGGGTGCTGACTGAGGTCCTGGGTGGCTGGAAAGTGCTGTGTGTATGAGATGCAGCAGGAAGGGGAGTCCCAGTGCTCTCACTCTAGCTCTGCTCTCTTCCTCCCTGCTACTTCTCTTCACCTCTTCCCCACACACACACACGTTGTCTGTCTGTCTGTCTGTCTGTCTGTCTGTCTGTCTGTCTGTCTGTCTGTCTTTTAAATTCAATTTAAGGGCTTTATTGACATGGGAAACACATGTTTACATTGCCAAAGCAAGTGAAATAGATAATAAACCCCCAAAAATAAAGCAAAATAAACCCCCAAAAATTCACAGTAAACATTACACTCACAAAAGTTCAAAAATAATAGACATTTCAATTTCCTTTCTCTCTCGTTCTCTCTCTTTTCTCTATCACTTCTCTCCTGTGTGTGTTTGTGCTCCTGTGTTCAGGCTCAGGGGGGCTGCTCGCCATTTCTTATTTAAAAAGATAAAACATCTTCCTTCCCTTTATTCCCTAGGAGATGATGTCGACAAGGACACTGGCGGGCTTTTCTTGGTATTAAATTCAAATATTTTCCCCCTTCTCTGGAAAATGTGTGTTGAGTTTGGAAAGAGCAGCAGGGGGAGGCTGAGGGGGAGACCCAGGGAAGAGCCAAACAGCCCCACCCCCCTGCCTGCGTACCCCTAAGGACATCCAAAGGTCCCTTTGGTCCGTCCCACAGGGGTATTGGCCGGAGGTGCCTGCCCCCCCTCCACATCCATCCCTCCACCCCAGCCTCCTTGAGAGAGAAAAACAACCCGTCCCTCTCTGGCCCAGAGGGGAGAAAAGCAGAAAATGCAGAAAACGAGCCAGGTCTGACACTGGAGGGAGGAAGGGGGTGGAGAGGAAAGCAGGGAGAGGATGAGTGAGATGGACTGAGAGAGAGGGAGGGAAAGGGGGACAGAGGGTGAGTTTTTGGAGAGGGATACAGACGTTTGTCATTTCTGTGGGTTGAGGAGAAGGAGGAGGGGCCGTTAGTGGTGATGTTTGTAATAAGTGCCACCGGAGCTGTGAAGTTCAGCCTTGTTTTGCAGGCTTCCTGTTGGAAAGCCAGTCCTGCCTCACTGCGTGTGCTTAGATTTCACAGACACACACACACACACACACACACACACACACACACACACACACACACACACACACACACACACACACACACACACACACACACACACACACACACACACACACACACACACACACACACACACACACACACACACAGATAGGAAACACCAGGGTTACGCACATTCTACTGGCTGTCTTCTAGGCTGAATTTAGTGAGGCAAAGGTTTCTCTACAACCTCCCCTTACATACACAATCAAACAAACACACTGCACCCTGTCCATGTGGACTGTGATTCAGGGTGGAAAAAGGTATCTCATATCCCTGAGCATAGGGCCGATAAGGGACTGTAATGGAGCTGAATTTGATTTTATTCTCCTTCAGCCATTGGCTGGGTGTTGCATCAGCGACACCAATGAGAAGGGCTGTTTTTCCCGGCCCTGCTATTACACCACAGAGTTTCTAAACCCAGCGGCGCAACATCGTGAGGCTTCTGGGAACGCTTGCAAAACAGACCAGGCCGGGGTTTGGGATTTGGGAAGTCATTGAGAGAAGTGAAAAGTTCCTACTTAGTTTTACATTTTCAAGAAATCTAAAGGCACAACCTAGATTCGTAGTTAAACATGTTATTACGCCAACCTCGTCAAAAACATATTTATATCGAAGGAGGGCCTTTGATTTGGCGGCCTGCACAGGTGCAGTTCAGCGCAAGATGACCGTTAACAGGTTTCTGTGCATGAGCTCAGCTAGCCAACGTCGCCATGGCATCACCTACAAGTGTGATCAGGGATTTTCTATTGGAGAAGCAGTTTTTGCCTATATTCATACTGTACTGTCTTTTGATTACACAATTGGGCTGTGGGTGTTGTCTGTGACCTCACTATTGAACCTCCACAGTATGGTGTCATCGCTACAGGAACAGTATGGTGTCATCGCTATAGGAACACTATGGTGTCATCGCTACAAGAACACTATGGTGTCATCGCTACAAGAACAGTATGGTGTCATCGCTATAGGAACAGTATGGTGTCATCGCTACAAAAACACTATGGTGTCATTGCTACAAGAACAGTATGGTGTCATCGCTATAGGAACAGTATGGTGTCATCGCTACAAGAACAGTATGGTGTCATCGCTATAGGAACAGTATGGTGTCATCGCTACAAGAACAGTATGGTGTCATTGCTACAAGAACAGTATGGTGTCATCGCTATAGGAACAGTATGGTGTCATCGCTACAAGAACACTATGGTGTCATCGCTACAAGAACACTATGGTGTCATCGCTACAAGAACAGTATGGTGTCATCGCTACAAGAACAGTATGGTGTCATCGCTACAAGAACAGTATGGTGTCATTGCTACAGGAACAGTATGGTGTCATTGCTACAGGAACAGTATGGTGTCATCGCTACAAGAACAGTATGGTGTCATCGCTACAGGAACAGTATGGTGTCATCGTTACAGGAACAGTATGGTGTCATCGCTACAGGAACAGCATGGTGTCATCGCTATTGGAACAGTATGGTGTCATCGTTACAGGAACAGTATGGTGTCATCGCTACAGGAACAGTATGGTGTCATCGCTATAGGAACAGTATGGTGTCATCGCTACAGGAACAGTATGGTGTCATCGCTACAGGAACAGTATGGTGTCATCGCTACAGGAACAGTATGGTGTCATCGCTACAGGAACAGCATGGTGTCATCGCTATTGGAACAATATGGTGTCATCGCTACAGGAACCGTATGGTGTCATCGCTATTGGAACAGTATGGTGTCATCGCTATTGGAACAGTATGGTGTCATCGCTACAGGAACAGTATGGTGTCATCGCTACAGGAACAGCATGGTGTCATCGCTACAGGAACACTATGGTGTCATCGCTACAGGAACAGTATGGTGTCATCGCTATTGGAACAGTATGGTGTCATCGCTATTGGAACAGTATGGTGTCATCGCTACAGGAACAGTATGGTGTCATCGCTACAGGAACAGTATGGTGTCATCGCTACAGGAACAGTATGGTGTCATCGCTACAGGAACAGCATGGTGTCATCGCTATTGGAACAATATGGTGTCATCGCTACAGGAACCGTATGGTGTCATCGCTATAGGAACCGTATGGTGTCATCGCTATAGGAACACTATGGTGTTATCGCTATAGGAAAAGTATGATGTAAGGCGACGACAAGAAAACAGTTTTAATGTGTGAAGTAGAGGTACGTGTGTGTTTGTGTGTGTGTGTGTGTGTGTGTGTGAGCGCGAAGCCACAGGCTGGAACAGGTGATGGCATTGGTGAGCAGCTGTCAGGCTGTTTGTGTGATTTAATTTGCTCTCTTCCTTCCATGACGCCTCTTGGTTTTCATCATCCTCTCTGGGTGAAGGCGATGGTGTTGGGTGCTGTGCTCCCCTGCCTCCCTGCCTCTCTGGGGGGGGTGGGGGTTTGGGTAGAAACACAATCTGAGCCTGGTACACAGCCTCTGCTGGCTCCCTGGGGGGCACCCTTATTGTGAAAACACAGTAGCCAGAGGACAGTGGAGCTGTGGAGAGAGGCCTGCTTTAAATAGGTCCCCCTGTTTACTGGGAGAAGGAGAGGGCTCCCCAGAGAGACAGAGAGAGGCAATGCGGCCGCATCCAGCTGCACCTGCTCAGTGACCTTTTGTTAGTACCCATACTGTATGCACCTGACAGCGTACGTGAAGCCTATAGGCCTGTTCAGGAGGTTTACAGATCCACACAACATTGTACAAATTAACTTTTCTCACGCTGTAAAACCAGTAAACCTTCCACAACGATTAGAGGTCGCTTTTTAAAGTGCACAAGGTGTTACGTGTTTTCCTTTACGGTGAGAGTCACTTGCCTTGGGCACGCTGAATGTCCCTAACAAAAACATGTTGTTTTCACTCAGGAAATAGTCCTGACATTCTTTTTGAAAGAATTTACCAGGCAGAGTGAATACAATGGTATGCACCTCAAACTTAATTCAGAATATCCCATAATATCTATCTGTTATTGCCATCTATCCTCTGTAGCCTTCCTGACTCATGCTCTCAGTAAAGTGGAGCATTCCTACTGAATCTCCTCTCAAACATACTCCAGCTAGAGCTATTTGCAGCCAATCCATGTTATACTTCGCTTGGCTGCCTCCGGTTGGTTTGAAGGTGTGTGTGTATAAGTGTGTGTGCTGTAGAGAGTTGAAAGGCAGCCTTGTACTCTAGTTGTTTTTTATAAAAACACTGGACTGGTGGAACTTGGAGCTCGTATTTTTCCAGCTCCCAGGCTGCAGGCTGGGCAGGGATGGCAGTGTGGTGGTGTTCCGGCCATGTTTGGCTGACCCAGGGCCAGGTCTCCTGCAGATTTACGCCTCTCTCAGCGCGATCGTGTCCCAAACAGGCCTCCATCTTGGCTCTCAGCAACGCTCCAACATCTAGATCTGACTCAGGAGGGGGTTCTGTGCTAAAACCGCTAGGCCCATACAGTTTCTCGCTCGCTCTGGGTCACTGAGGACTCCATTAAAGTGACTGTGTATTCCCCTTCCGTTTGCTGTTTGCCTGTGTTCTCCCTCTGTGTATTACGGTACTTCCATTGCGTGCCCACTGTACTGTGTGAGTAATAGGATACTGCCTCCAGAGGTCAGGGCAGAGCAGAAGGCTGGGGCTGGATCTAGCCAGGGGGATCGTAACAAGTTTCACTTTAAATGTCAAAAATCAAAAGGCACAGTTGGTTTTGGTTCTGAGCAGGTTGAGTGGAGGGGAGGGAGCATCTATGAAAAATTACCAACCATTTGACTTATATTCTAGTTGGTATTTTTTCCAAAGTAGTGAGAATAGATTGCTTTATGTGCCCACTAATTCACCCCCCTCATTGTAACTCTAGGATGGTGATAGCTGGACTCTGGTGGTGGAGTGAAAGAGATGGGGAGAGAAAATGAAGAAGACCGAAAGAGACTCTTGGTCATTGCCGTTGCCTTTGTCTTGTGGTGTCTCCCCCGTCGCATGCCTGGCGGTGTCCATTAAGCCCACATCGCTCAGCACCTAATTATTTCCCAGATCTCATGTTGGAGCTTTGCACCGTTAAAACAGGGGGACAAAAAACATATCAACCTAACGAGCGGTAATTAGCGGGTCCCAGCAAGGCGGGGCTCTCCTCGGCAACACCACTGCTCTATGGATTCTGTTAATTCACTTCTCTTCATCTAATTACCCCACACAAACATGTCTGTTAGAGGGAGAGAGAGAGAGAGAGAGAGAGATGGGCATTATCTGCAAGCATTAGACACCATCCTCCCTCTCATAAACACACACACACACACAAAATATAGTTTTTTTTCGCAAGTGTGTATTTGTGGATGTGTGTGTTTGGGTGCACGTTTTGTGAGTATCTTAATGTATCTTAATGTGTGTTTATAATATTACAATAATTTCATGGGTGCTTATATTTGTCCTATTTCACACATGTAGTGTGAAATGGAAATGTTTTTTGGGGTATCCCACTCTCCCTGAGACCCTCAGAGTGGGGTCACAGCCTGCGTCTGCCATTATCAACGGCTACCCTGGAAGAAGTGCCGTGCTCAAGGGCACATTGGCAGGTTTTTCACATTGGCAGCTCTGGGATTCGAACTAGAAACCATTTGGTTACTGGCCCAACGCTCTACCTGCCGTGTGTGTGTGTGTGTGTGTGTGTGTGTGTGTGTGTGTGTGTGTGTGTGTGTGTGTGTGTGTGTGTGTGTGTGTGTGTGTGTGTGTGTGTGTGTGTGTGTGTTTATCTGACTGTGCTTGTGAGTGTATGATAGTATGTGTTTTTGTGAGGGAGTGTGTGCGTTTGTGTCTGTTTTGGTCGGCCTCTTGGCGTGGGGACAGTCTGTGACTCAGAGATAATGGCACTCTGCAGAGTGGGGGACCGGAGCTCCAGCTGGCACAGGGAGACGTGACGTGTGCTGCTGGGACTGTTGCTGCCTGCCACACAGATCCTGCCTGTGTCCCTAACGTTCCCCCAACACCCCCCCCCCCCCCCCCCCCCCCACCTCTGGGAGCCCCAGGCCCTCATTAAGTGTTCCTACTCTGGACGGGAGACTGGGGAGGGGGTGCAGCTAGGAGTGGACTGTAAATTAGTGGTAAAACTAACATATGCAAGCAAAAGTAGAGAGAGGGCAATAGAGACCGGAATAGAGAGAGGAATAGAGACCGGAATAGAGACCGGGATAGAGACCGGAATAGAGAGAGGAATAGAGACCGGAATAGAGAGAGGAATAGAGACCGGAATAGAGAGAGGAGTATTGAAGAAGGTAATGGGTTCAGCTGAAACTGTCTTCATGAGACCACCAATGAGTTATCCGGTAGGTGTTTTTATTGTTTTGAACCATGTTTGGTTCCAGGTAGAACCCTTTTGGGTTCCATGTAGAACCCTCTCTGGAAAGGGTTTCTACATGGAACCCAAAAAGGTTCTACCTTGAACCAAAAGGGTTTTACATGGAACCAGAAATGGTTTTTCAAAGGGCTATGCTATGGGGATAACCGAAGAACCCTTTTAGGTTCTAGATAGCACCTTTTTTTCTAAGAGTGTTATTGACCTCACACATGCATGCACTTTTTGTTTGCTACATGAAATCTAGGAACACTGCTGTTTATTAGTGGCAGAGGAAAACTGAACCTTAGCAGTGCTGTCGTTGCATAAAATATTGGCGGAGCGCTGTGCATATTTAGCTCTCCAACCTATCAGACAGGTAGGAAGAAAGTAGGCTTTCTGGGTGAGAAATATGGGCTCTAAGAATATACCTGGGGGCATAAAGAGGCCTTGTTCTTCTGAATGGTCCTTTAGAAATCATTCATTCCCTTGGACACCACTTCCAACGTAAGCCCTCATTTCATTTCGGTTTCCTCCCCTCAAATTGAATTATATGTTTGAAAACACTCTCAAACGACTCTGCAGAGCCTTATTAGTAATGACCTCAGCACACATTACGGCACATCTAGTTCTTTGTGTGTACGTGTGTGGCTGTAAGCATGTGCATGCTGACTGTGGTTGGGTGATTTTGTAGTGTATTTTTTGTCTTTGCCTCTGAGGGCAGTGTTGCTGTATGGATGATAACGTTAGACTATAGCTGCTCTGTATATTCATGGTGCCAAAGTTTGTCTTCACGTCTGTGTTTGTAGTGTAGCTATAAACCCCTGCCATCCATTGTGACTCATATTCCAGTTGTGTGGTCTAAACCAGGTAGAGAAACCAGCTCTCTTTGTTTACGTCAACTGGTATGTCACCTCTTCTGAAAATGAATCTCCTCCAATCAGGACCATTATCCTGCAGCGACATACACACACATATGTACATGTACACACACACACCACCACCACCAAATTCCCCCACCTGCTCCCACAAGCCTCCCTCGCGTCTTCTCTCCTCCCTCCAGATAAATAGTGGCTCTGCGTTTATCAGGGCCACTGCTTGAGCTGCAGTGGTTACAGCTGGGGCGCGCGCCACAGCCGTATCAATCTTCCCCAGTAGCAGGCACATCCAGGGAGGCCTAATGATGGAGGCAGCAGCACTGTGTAGCAGGCCTCTAAATGAAGTGTGCGCCGGACCCCCTCCTGAGACCCCCTCCTCCCTCAGAGATTGGAAACACTTACTGGAGGGGAGGGGGGATGCTGCAGAGCGGGGGTGATGGGGGGCTGGGGAGGGCGTGCTGGATGACATGGGGCGCCCCCCTACACCAAACACCCTCCCAACCGTGCCAGGCACTCTCATCCTCTCCTCTTCCTCCTGCCGAGCCCCATCCATCTCCCTGAGCCCTGTGGAGTAGAGGGAAGGAGAAGGGGCAGAGCAAGGTCCCGTCTGGCTCCTCCCTCGTTGTCATGGTAGCAGGTTGTGCTGGCATGTACTGGAGTTGACAGTAGCCATACCTCTGGCATGAGGGCACCTGGGGGAATGAGGGTTTGTGTGTGTTTGTGTTTGTGTTTTTATTGTTTGATTGTGAAATCATTTGCGTGTGTTTGACTGCTAATATGAAATATTGTTTATTTAAGGTGCATGTCAATGAACATGTGGGTATGTTTATGTCTAGATGTGTAGTCTGTGTGTAAGGCGCCTGTGTCTTTGTAACAGCAGTGTAGGACTGTGTCCATGTAGCGGCAGTTAGGTGCTACTCTCCTCCCTGTCCAGACGGTGCTTTCACCACTGGACAGATGGCCGTAACCCTCCCTCCCCCTCCTCTCCCCCTAAACGCCCATCTATCCCTCCATCCACCCTCCACACCTCTCCCCGAGAGGACGAGTGTGGAATTGGATCCAGACCAGACCCCCACATCTCTCTCTCTCCCCAACACCACCTACCTAACACCTAGGCTGTGCTGTGGGGCTTCAGTGTGGGGCTGCAGTTGGCTGGGGCCAGGCCTAACCCACCCATGGGTCAGAGCCCATTACCAGAAGCAGAGTGGCGGGCAGAGTGCTGGGCAGTGGGCACTGCCAAATTAGAGCTGATCAGAGCTGTGGAGCGCAGGAATGGCCTCCTCCTACTCTCCTCTGATTGCACAAGTCCACCATGATTAGAGAGGATGTGGAGCCTTAGGGAGCCAGCCAGCAAAACCACACTCACTCCCTCTTTCCCTTTACCTCCCTCCTCTTCTATACTCACGTTCCCCTCTTTCTTTCTCTCAATCCCTCTCTCGCTCTCTTTCCCCCCCTCCCTCTCCCCATCCCCTTCTCCCTCCCTCCTCAGTCTTCAGTGCAGTCCTTTTGGAACAGAGCGTTTAATGTGATGATATGGTGTGAAAATGGAGCCACAATGGTGGAGGAAGGATTGCGGAGGCAGATTTTACCACTGGTTCTCCTCAGTCCTCACTGTATGCCATGAGTGGCAGTGTGGGCACATAGGCTGTCATGAGCTTTGTCCCTCCAGAGTCCTGAGTCCTCGTACCTCCTTCAGATGCCACCTCACATAGACCCTCTATTAGAAAGCGCACACACAGATAATGTGAGCAAGGTCATCTTTAGTATGAGATGGACCTGAAATAATGTTTGTCCGGGTCAATTCCTGGTACAAATTGACTCAATCAAAAACTAATCTGATTCTATTACCTCAGATGGTTCTGCAGTAGATCAGTAGTTCCAGCTGTCTGTGTTCTATGCTGATACTCAGTGTCTCTCTCTCTGCGTTGTTGTCCTAGATGTCCCTGCTGTAGCAGACCGAGAGGCGGAGAGGAAGGAGCGGCGTGCAGCCCTGGAGGACGGCGACCATAGTGTCACCAGCCATGACGATCGCATTGGGGACGATGACCTGGACGATGAGTCCATCTTCACCTGCGATAACTGCCAGCAGGACTTTGAGTGTCTGGCCGAGCTGACTGACCACCGCACCAACCACTGCCCTGCAGGTAAGACATTATACACACATTGAAATGAATCTACCACCCTGCAGGTAAGACATTATACAAACATTGAAATAAGTCCACCACCCTGCAGGTAAGACATTATACAAACATTGAAATAAGTCCACCACCCTGCAGGTAAGACATTATACACACATTGAAATAAGTCCACCACCGTGCATGTAAGACATTATACAAACATTGAAATAAGTCCACCACCCTGCAGGTAAGACATTATACAAACATTGAAATTAATCTACCACCCTGCAGGTAAGACATTATACAAACATTGAAATAAATCCACCACCCTGCAGGTAAGAGATCCACAGGGTGGGCTACATCTATAAATACAGGGTGGGTTACATCTACAAACACAGGGTGGGCTACATCTACAAACACAGGGTGGGCTACATCTACAAACACAGGGTGGGCTACATCTATAAATACAGGGTGGGTTACATCTACAAACACAGGGTGGGCTACATCTACAAACACAGGGTGGGCTACATCTACAAACACAGGGTGGGCTACATCTACAAACACAGGGTGGGCTACATCTACAAACACAGGGTGGGCTACATCTACAAACACAGGGTGTGCTACATCTATAAATACAGGGTGGGCTACATCTACAAATACAGGGTGGGCTACACCTACAAACACAGGGTGGGCTACATCTACAAACACAGGGTGTGCTTCATCTATAAACACAGGGTGGGCTTCATCTATAAATACAGGGTGGGCTACATCTACAAACACAGGGTGGGCTACATTTACAAACACAGGGTGGGCTACATCTACAAACACAGGGTGTGCTTCATCTATAAACACAGGGTGGGCTACATCTACAAACACAGGGTGGGCTACATCTACAAACACAGGGTGGGCTACATCTATAAATACAGGGTGGGCTACATCTACAAACACAGGGTGGGCTACATCTACAAACACAGGGTGTGCTACATCTATAAACACAGGGTGGGTTACATCTACAAACACAGGGTGGGCTACATCTATAAACACAGGGTGGGTTACATCTATAAATACAGGGTGGGCTACATCTAGAAACACAGGGTGTGCTACATCTACAAACACAGGGTGGGCTACATCTACAAACACAGGGTGTGCTACATCTACAAACACAGGGTGGGCTACATCTACAAACACAGGGTGGGCTACATCTACAAACACAGGGTGGGCTACATCTATAAACACAGGGTGGGTTACATCTATAAATACAGGGTGGGCTACATCTACAAACACAGGGTGGGCTACATCTACAAACACAGGGTGGGCTACATCTACAAACACAGGGTGTGCTACATCTAGAAAAACAGGGTGGGTTACATCTACAAACACAGGGTAGGCTACATCTACAAACACAGGGTGGGCTACATCTATAAACACAGGGTGGGTTACATCTATAAATACAGGGTGGGCTTCATCTATAAATACAGGGTGGGCTACATCTACAAACACAGGGTGGGCTACATCTACAAACACAAGGTGGGCTTCATCTATAAATACAGGGTGGGCTACATCTACAAACACAAGGTGGGCTTCATCTATAAATACAGGGTGGGCTACATCTACAAAACACAGGGTGGGTTACATCTACAAACACAGGGTGGGCTACATCTACAAACACAGGGTGGGCTACATCTACAAACACAGGGTGGGCTACATCTACAAACACAGGGTGTGCTTCATCTATAAATACAGGGTGGGCTACATCTACAAACACAGGGTGGGCTACATCTACAAACACAGGGTGGGCTACATCTAAAAACACAGGGTGTGCTTCATCTATAAATACAGGGTGGGCTACATCTACAAACACAGGGTGGGCTACATCTACAAACACAGGGTGGGCTACATCTACAAACACAGGGTGGGCTACATCTACAAACACAGGGTGTGCTTCATCTATAAATACAGGGTGGGCTACATCTACAAACACAGGGTGGGCTACATCTACAAACACAGGGTGGGTTACATCTACAAACACAGGGTGGGCTACATCTATAAACACAGGGTGGGTTACATCTATAAATACAGGGTGGGCTACATCTACAAACACAGGGTGTGCTACATCTACAAACACAGGGTGGGCTACATCTACAAACACAGGGTGGGCTACATCTACAAACACAGGGTGGGCTACATCTACAAAAACAGGGTGGGCTACATCTATAAATACAGGGTGGGCTACATCTACAAACACAGGGTGGGCTACATCTACAAAAACAGGGTGGGCTACATCTATAAATACAGGGTGGGCTACATCTACAAACACAGGGTGGGCTACATCTACAAACACAGGGTGTGCTACATCTATAAACACAGGGTGGGTTACATCTACAAACACAGGGTGGGCTACATCTATAAACACAGGGTGGGTTACATCTATAAATACAGGGTGGGCTACATCTAGAAACACAGGGTGTGCTACATCTACAAACACAGGGTGGGCTACATCTACAAACACAGGGTGTGCTACATCTACAAACACAGGGTGGGCTACATCTACAAACACAGGGTGGGCTACATCTACAAACACAGGGTGGGCTACATCTATAAACACAGGGTGGGTTACATCTATAAATACAGGGTGGGCTACATCTACAAACACAGGGTGGGCTACATCTACAAACACAGGGTGGGCTTCATCTATAAACACAGGGTGGGCTACATCTACAAATACAGGGTGGGCTACACCTAAAAACACAGGGTGGGCTACATCTACAAACACAGGGTGGGCTACATCTACAAACACAGGGTGGGCTACATCTACAAACACAGGGTGGGCTTCATCTATAAACACAGGGTGGGCTACATCTACAAACACAGGGTGGGCTACATCTACAAACACAGGATGGGTTACATCTATAATTACAGGGTGGGTTACATCTACAAACACAGGGTGGGCTACATCTACAAACACAGGGTGGGTTACATCTATAAATACAGGGTGGGTTACATCTACAAACACAGGGTGGGCTACATCTACAAACACAGGGTGGGCTACATCTATAAATACAGGGTGGGTTACATCTACAAACACAGGGTGGGCTACATCTACAAACACAGGGTGGGCTACATCTACAAACACAGGGTGGGCTACATCTACAAACACAGGGTGGGCTACATCTACAAACACAGGGTGTGCTACATCTATAAATACAGGGTGGGCTACATCTACAAATACAGGGTGGGCTACACCTACAAACACAGGGTGGGCTACATCTACAAACACAGGGTGTGCTTCATCTATAAACACAGGGTGGGCTTCATCTATAAATACAGGGTGGGTTACATCTGCAGACACAGGGTGGGCTACATCTATAAACACAGGGTGGGTTACATCTACAAACACAGGGTGGGCTACATCTACAAACACAGGGTGGGCTACATCTACAAACACAGGGTGTGCTACATCTATAATTACAGGGTGGGCTACATCTACAAACACAGGGTGGGCTACATCTACAAACACAGGGTGTGCTACATCTATAATTACAGGGTGGGTTACATCTACAAACACAGGGTGGGCTACATCTACAAACACAGGGTGGGCTACATCTATAAATACAGGGTGGGCTACATCTACAAACACAGGGTGGGCTACATCTACAAACACAGGGTGGGCTACATCTACAAACACAGGATGGGTTACATCTACAAATACAGGGTGGGTTACATCTACAAATACAGGGTGGGTTACATCTGCAGACACAGGGTGGGTTACATCTACAAATACAGGGTGGGCTACATCTACAAACACAGGGTGGGCTACATCTACAAACACAGGGTGGGCTACATCTACAAACACAGGGTGGGCTACATCTACAAACACAGGGTGTGCTACATCTATAATTACAGGGTGGGCTACATCTACAAACACAGGGTGGGTTACATCTACAAACACAGGGTGGGTTACATCTACAAATACAGGGTGGGTTACATCTACAAAATACAGGGTGGGCTACATCTACAAACGCAGGGTGGGCTACATCTACAAATGCAGGGTGGGCTACATCTACAAACACAGGGTGGGCTACATCTACAAACACAGGGTGGGCTACATCTACAAACACAGGGTGGGCTACATCTATAAACACAGGATGGGTTACATCTACAAACACAGGGTGGGCTACATCTACAAACACAGGGTGGGCTACATCTACAAACACAGGGTGGGCTACATCTATAAACACAGGATGGGTTACATCTACAAACACAGGGTGGGCTACATCTACAAACACAGGGTGGGCTACATCTACAAACACAGGGTGGGCTTCATCTATAAATACAGGGTGGGTTACATCTACAAACACAGGGTGGGCTACATCTACAAACACAGGGTGGGCTACATCTATAAATACAGGGTGGGTTACATCTACAAACACAGGGTGGGCTACATCTACAAACACAGGGTGGGCTACATCTACAAACACAGGGTGGGCTACATCTACAAACACAGGGTGGGCTACATCTACAAACACAGGGTGGGCTACATCTACAAACACAGGGTGTGCTACATCTATAAATACAGGGTGGGCTACATCTACAAATACAGGGTGGGCTACACCTAAAAAACACAGGGTGGGCTACATCTACAAACACAGGGTGTGCTTCATCTATAAACACAGGGTGGGCTTCATCTATAAATACAGGGTGGGTTACATCTGCAGACACAGGGTGGGCTACATCTATAAACACAGGGTGGGTTACATCTACAAACACAGGGTGTGCTACATCTATAATTACAGGGTGGGCTACATCTACAAACACAGGGTGGGTTACATCTACAAACACAGGGTGGGTTACATCTACAAATACAGGGTGGGTTACATCTACAAAATACAGGGTGGGCTACATCTACAAACGCAGGGTGGGCTACATCTACAAATGCAGGGTGGGCTACATCTACAAACACAGGGTGGGCTACATCTAAAAACACAGGGTGGGCTACATCTACAAACACAGGGTGGGCTACATCTATAAACACAGGATGGGTTACATCTACAAACACAGGGTGGGCTACATCTACAAACACAGGGTGGGCTACATCTACAAACACAGGGTGGGCTTCATCTATAAATACAGGGTGGGTTACATCTACAAACACAGGGTGGGCTACATCTACAAACACAGGGTGGGCTACATCTATAAATACAGGGTGGGTTACATCTACAAACACAGGGTGGGCTACATCTACAAACACAGGGTGGGCTACATCTACAAACACAGGGTGGGCTACATCTACAAACACAGGGTGGGCTACATCTACAAACACAGGGTGGGCTACATCTACAAACACAGGGTGTGCTACATCTATAAATACAGGGTGGGCTACATCTACAAATGCAGGGTGGGCTACATCTACAAACACAGGGTGGGCTACATCTAAAAACACAGGGTGGGCTACATCTACAAACACAGGGTGGGCTACATCTATAAACACAGGATGGGTTACATCTACAAACACAGGGTGGGCTACATCTACAAACACAGGGTGGGCTACATCTACAAACACAGGGTGGACTACATCTACAAACACAGGGTGGGCTTCATCTATAAATACAGGGTGGGTTACATCTACAAACACAGGGTGGGCTACATCTACAAACACAGGGTGGGCTACATCTACAAACACAGGGTGGGCTACATCTATAAATACAGGGTGGGTTACATCTACAAACACAGGGTGGGCTACATCTACAAACACAGGGTGGGCTACATCTACAAACACAGGGTGGGCTACATCTACAAACACAGGGTGGGCTACATCTACAAACACAGGGTGGGCTACATCTACAAACACAGGGTGTGCTACATCTATAAATACAGGGTGGGCTACATCTACAAATACAGGGTGGGCTACACCTACAAACACAGGGTGGGCTACATCTACAAACACAGGGTGTGCTTCATCTATAAACACAGGGTGGGCTTCATCTATAAATACAGGGTGGGTTACATCTGCAGACACAGGGTGGGCTACATCTATAAACACAGGGTGGGTTACATCTACAAACACAGGGTGGGCTACATCCTACAAACACAGGGTGGGTTACATCTACAAACACAGGGTGGGCTACATCTATACATACAGGGTGGGCTACATCTACAAACACAGGGTGTGCTTCATCTATACATACAGGGTGGGCTACATCTACAAACACAGGGTGGGCTACATCTACAAACACAGGGTGGGCTACATCTATAAATACAGGGTGGGTTACATCTACACATACAGGGTGGGCTACATCTACAAACACAGGGTGGGCTACATCTATACATACAGGGTGGGCTACATCTACAAACACAGGGTGTGCTACATCTACAAACACAGGGTGGGCTACATCTACAAATGCAGGGTGGGCTACATCTACAAACACAGGGTGGGCTACATCTACAAACACAGGGTGGGCTACATCTACAAATGCAGGGTGGGCTACATCTACAAACACAGGGTGTTTCGTGTATTCCGTAACAGTGACTGGCACGCTGTGTCAAGGACGGTGCACAGGGAAAAGGGGATACCTAGTCAGTTCAACCTAAATGTATCTTCTGCATTTAACCCAACCCCTCTGAATCAGAGCGGTGCGGGGGCTGCCTTAATTGACATCCAAATCGTTGGCGCTTGGGGGGCAGTTTTTAGGGGTTAACTTCTTGATCAAGGGCAGAACGGCATATTTTTCCACCTTGCCGGCTCGGGCATTCATACCAGCAACATTGTGGTTCCTGGCCCAACGCTCTTAACTGATAGGCTCGGTTTGGCTGCCAAATGTGGCACAACGAGTTAAATAACCTTTACAACAGTGTTGTACCCAGACAGATTATCCAAAGTAAGTTAGGTACACATACTATGATTTATTTTATTATATATTTATTATTATTTTATATATATTTGAAAAGCAGTGGTGGCAATGATTTTGCCGTGGCGATGCACCACAGCTAAATGAATGCAGCGGAAACACTGCTCCCATCACAGGTAGCTAGACGCCTGCAGTTTTCAGAATAAGAAGGTGTGTGTATATGTAAACATTACCATGGTAGATGGAATATAAATCCAACCTGTGTCTGTGTCCTGAGATGACTGTCTGACTGGGTTGAGGTTGTTTTAGTATGTATATCCAGTCTTACCTTTTGGACCCGTCTCAGTTTCATTCCATTAAAACATTTCCAGTACTCTGAAGTCTGAGACTAAACGACTGTGATATGTGACCACGTTTATATTGATTTCACTTAAAGTCCAGCCACATGATTGGTTCTAAGTGGCTAAGGGCCGCCCCCACCTCTCCGGACTCCTATTGCTGTTGGCTGTAGTCATACGCCACTAACGCCAGTGTTGTTATTGTTCCTAAGGGACAGACTTGTTTAAAGCTAACACAGGGCACACACGCACACAATAGGCGTTATTAGGAGCAGTGTAATTAATGAAAGGCTCAAAGGCGCCCTGCAGGGGCATCTGTTTCCTAGCAGATTAATCAAGGCCTGCTCCTTAACGAGTGCAAAAACGATCGACAGAGCCACTCAAGCTCCTAACACAACAGCCCTTAGCGTGTGCTTTTTGTGTGTGTGTATGTGTGTGTGTGTGTGTGTGGATGTGTTTAAGTCCCCACAAGAATAGCAAACAAACAAAATTTGACCAACTTGGGACATTTTGTTGGTCCCAACAAGGTCAAATGCTATTTCAAGGGGATTTAGGGTTAAGGTTAGAATTAGGGTTAGAAATAGGTTTTAGGTTAGGTTTTCAGGTTAGGTTGGGTTCGGGGTTAGGGAAAATAGGATTTTGAATGGGACGGAATTCTGTGTCCCCACAAGGTTAGTTATACAAGAGAGTGTGTGTGTGTGTGTGTGTGTGTGTGTGTGTGTGTGTGTGTGTGTGTGTGTGTGTGTGTGTGTGTGTGTGTGTGTGTGTGTGTGTGTGTGTTTGATGGGGGAGGGGGAGTCAGGGTGGGGGCTAGGGGCTTTCAGGCAGGGAGAGGGAGCATTGCCTGAACTGTAACACAGTGGAGAGGAGGGAAGGTGTATGACTATAAGTGACCCAAGGGTTGCCTGGACATTAGATACTGTGCATTTACATGGTGTCTACTCTAATGCTGATAGACAGAGGATGACCCAGAAGATGCGTCTCACACTGATGTTCCACTTTGACGACTCCCTCCCTCCCTCCCTCCCTCCCTCCCTCCCTCCCTCCCTCCCTCCCTCCCTCCCTCCCTCACTCCCTCCCTCACTCCCGCTCCTCCCCCCACTCCTCCATCCATCCCTCCCTCCCGCCCCTCCCTCCCTCTCCTCCCTCCATCCCTCTGCCTGTCAGATTGAAGGCTGGGAGATGTGATTTCAGCTCAGTCGAGGGAGAACTACATGTTGCTGAGCTGAGAAAGAGTGGAGGAAAAGAAACAAATGAAATGAAATGATAAAACATACAGTCCTCAGGGAGTGAGTGGTGGAGATTGCAGAATAATCCCAGGCTTGGACTGGGGGGATGGCATTTCCCCCTGGACCTCAGCTTTATTATTATTATTGAAAATAACAGTAAATTAAAAAACATTCACTGACGAATCCTTTTAAGTTCACTGTGGCACCCCTGGGAACCTGCCTTGTGGGGGACTGTGGCGCAGGATGCTGCCTCCCTCTATCTGTTGGGGATGAACACAGGCCACCACTGTGTGTGTGCGTGTGTGTGCTCCAACATGCTCACTTGATTAGGGAACAACAGAATCGGAGGCCATCTTGGTATGGGTGGTAGTCAGAGCTGGGAGGCCATCTTGGTATGGGTGGTAGTCAGAGCTGGGAGGCCATCTTGGTATGGGTGGTAGTCAGAGCTGGGAGGCCATCTTGGTATGGGTGGTAGTCAGAGCTGGGAGGCCATCTTGGTATGGGTGGTAGTCAGAGCTGGGAGGCCATCTTGGTATGGGTGGTAGTCAGAGCTGGGAGGCCATCTTGGTATGGGTGGTAGTCAGAGCTGGGAGGCCATCTTGGTATGAGTGGTAGTCAGAGCTGGGAGGCCATCTTGTGGGGATGACAGTAGACTAGAGGATGGGTCCCAGGTGTTTAGACGAGTACCAGATAATTCAGCCTCACAGCATCAGGCTCATAACGTGGCTCCATTAATTTGATATTACTCTGATCACATGTGGGTCTGGGAGGCCATATTGACTGCAAGGGGACTGACCACAGGCAAAATGTGATGGAGTAATTCCATTCCACAGCTGACATAAGCCAGTGTGACTGGTGAATTTCACCTGGAATCCTGGAATATCCCCCTGTGTGCTGCGTGTGGGTCTTTGCGACACAGTCCACACAGACCTGTCTGGGCATATTAGAGAGAGGCAGTAACTCTAGACTGTGTCTTTGTATCAGGGGGCTGTGCAGCTGTGTTGGTAGGGGCCTGGTGGGCCGGAGCTTTGTTTGGACAGCCTGTCGAGCCGAAGGCCTGCTCTGCTCCCTCCACCGTCCGCCCTGCCCCTGCCTCTCACCCGCCCACCCGTCCGCACCAGAACCCTGCGCCACGCGCCTCTCAACTCACCTAAAACCACTTTTCAACACGTTGTTTACCTGCCTGTCCCCTCCACCCTCTAAGCCCTAATGGGGTAATGGTCTCCTTTGCTCTGGCCCCCCTCTCACTCGCTCTCTTGCTCTCGCTCTACAGCCAGATATTTTTCTGCTAATTAAAGTCCCAACAGGCCACGTTAGATTTTGTTTAAGTTTTCACCCCTGAAATGTTTTTATGACCAATAGGCCACCCAGTGTACAGAAGCCCTGTGAGCAGCCAGACTGTGAGCTGCTCTGAGCAGACTGGCTGCCAAGCCACTCCAGTCCAGTCCTGGGCTGGGCGTTTATAGAGTAAAACACACTGCAGTACCTCTTTCCTCCTGCTACTGTTGATTGTTCTGGAGTGGCCATGTTTGTTTTAGCTGAGTGGAAGCAGAAGGACAGTGTGTATGTGTTTATGTGTTAGAGAGGATGTCTTTATTTCCTTGCCACAAGACATAGGCCTATGCCATGTTTTTGGTGTTTAATGTTATCTGTAGTTGTAATTTTTTTGTTTGTTGTCTATTTCTAATTCTGTGTGTTTGTGTGTGTGTGTGTGTGTGTGTGTGTGTCAGGGAGACAGATAGTGTAGGAAGAGTCTGGGGAGAGTCAACAGGAGGAGAAATCTGGAGCACTTGCTCCCTGAGGAGCGGCTGAAAAAAACTTTAGATCAAATAGAGAACATTCGGTGCTCCGCTCCGCTGCCCAGCGACCGGCCAAGGTTTGGCTCTGGCTGTGAGAACCCCTCACCTCCCTCTGCATCCCCTTTCTCCCCTGCGGCTCTGCACAGCTGACCCCGCCCCCTGCCCCTCAGCCCCCTGCCTCCCTACAGCCTGTCAGGCCTGGGCTGGAGCCGAGTGCCCGAGAGGGGGCGGTGGGGGTCAGGAGGGGCCGTGGGGTTAAGACACCATAGGCACCATCACAGAACCAGTGGACCAGTTGGAGCCAATGGGGCCATTCAGACTCCCCTCTCCCTCCGGCCAGTACCACCTCCTCCTCCGCTCTCTTCTGTGGGGCCCCATGCAGCCATCCTCCGTTTAGTTTGGCTGGTTTATATATAGCAGACTTCCCCCTCCCCTCTCCCATCACAAACACACTCCTCTCTTCAACCCATGTGGCATAGCAGCGGGCAAGTGGGGGGTAGAGAGTTGGCACATTGACACACACACACACAGAAGTGTCCAGGGTGATCTCTGGACTGCAGCTGAGCGTCATGCCTGAACTGAATGCATCAGCTCACAACCTTTTCACACCTGACCTCCATCACATTTCCATCTGCGACTGCAAAATCAATCCTGAGACAAACCGTAATGGACGTGTATCATACGTGTTCTACATAATGTAGGCTGTGTTTGAATGACTAAACTGGAGACTAAGGAAGGTTGAAGGAAGCACATTGTGAGGAATAGAGGGAGAGTGGGAGAGAATATTAGAGGGAGAGAACTGGCGAGCGAGCGAGAGTTTCGATGCAGGCAGCGACAGGGCTGCTGATGCTGAACAGCGGTGCTCTGTGGGTGGGTGAAAGAGCTGTCAGTCAGGAGAGGGGGTGTTGCCTCGGCCTGTCAGATACAAATAGGAGGTGATCACTAATTAACCCACCTTCAGGAGATGGAGAGGAGCTGCTAGGAGCACAGACAAGGAGGGGGGAGCGTGTGTGTATATGGGTCTGTATTTGTGTGTGAGAGGGGGGCTACAGACTCGACAGTGAGAAAAGCACTGCACTGCACACACTATCTTTCACCTCAGAAAGAGCGAGGGATGAAGACTGAGGGGGGGAAGTGGGAGAATGACACTTTCTTTCAGCATCCTTCTAACAACACTGCAGTTGATGTATAGTTTCCTCTCACACAGATACACATTCAGGTTCATACATACAGATGCGTAACATGCATGCATTCTACGACATAAGACTAATGAAAGTGCTAGCGCAGGCTGTATTTGTTTGGTACAGGGTGTTGGGATATTTAAGTCGAGCTCTGGCCCTGTGCCCTGTGTCTGCCTGGTACGGTCACCCATGACCCTGGTAATTAGACAGACAGACTGGAATATGACACTCACTACTGCTCACTTTATCTCTCTCTCTCTATTTTACTCTACCTCTCTCTCTCTTCCTTCTTAAGATCTTGTAAACATTTTCCCCCGTCTCTCTCTATTTTACTCTACCTCTTTCTATCTCTGGGGCCAGCTGTGCTCTCTCCTCAGTACGAGGGCATAGTGTTGGAGCCCCCAGCCTACCAGGGAATCTTTCTTGAAAGAGAGGAGGGTTAGGAGAATGAAGACGCTAGTGTGTTTTTTTGAGGGGGGGCCCCTGGGTGATTGGGCATCCCTAGGGTGCCCCCCAGCCCCCCTCACCCCAGGTTCCCCAAGCCATGAATACATTTCCATCCTCCCCCACCCCCTAGCAGCCCCCAGCAGCCCCGCCTGTCGTCACGGCGGCAGCTGAATCCTGTGAGGCCAGGGCTCTTATTAAAGCCACAGATCACTTTCCTCCACTGAGAGGGGGAGAGAAAGGGAAGGCGAGAGAGAGCGAAAGAAAAGGATAGAAAGAGAGGGAGGGAGGGAGGGAGGGAGGGAGGGAAAGATACAGAAGGAGAGGTTGAAACAGAGAGAGAATAGTGAGAGGAGGTTGGGATGAGAGTCCTGCAACCTGAGCCAGAATCGCCAGACGGCTTCTTTCTGTCTATACTGTGCGTGTTCATGTGTCTGCGTGCGTATGTGTGTACACACAAGTGTTTGTACTGTATGTGTGGGGTTTTTATGTGAGTGGTTTTGTCTATCTATTGAGTAAACGCTATTTTGAGTGTGTTTGACAGAGTAAATGCGTTGGACTGTGGGTATCTTACTGGTGTTAGCTGGGTTTGTCTGCTTTCTCTTTATCTCTCCCCCCCTGTCTCCTTCTCCCTCCCTCGCTCACTCCTTCCCTTCCTCTCTCTGCTCGGAGCCCGAGGGTGGCCTGAAGATTCCTCCACTAAGCCCTTGGCACAGATACAAATGCAGTCACAGCTGGTTGTAAACTCAGGTTTTCCAGGGAGAGCAAGAGATCTGCCTCCATAAGAGAGGGGAATGGAAGGGGGGCACAGCATGCAGGGGGAGGGAGAGGGCGAGAGGGAGAAGGGGGTGAGACGAAGGAGGGATGTTGTGAAGCACACTGGAAGTCATTTTTCAGTTCTCACTCCCTCTATTCCTCCCTCTCTTTCTCTCTTCCTTGTTCCCCTCTCGCGTTCTCCCTTTGTTTTTTTCTATTCCTCTTTTCTATCGTTCTGTCCCTCTCTCGTTCTTCTTCCCTTTCTCTTTCTCTCTCTCCCCAGCCTACTTTCCTCTCCCTGTTATAAAATATGGATGGTACCAGTTTTGGGCGCGGGCGCTGAGAGCTTTTCTGGCAGAGTGCGGTGCTCTGTCTCTGAAGAGACCCGGCTTGTGCATGCACCTAAACACTTCACTGAGCAATCTGTCAACATGTCAGCAACACATGTTTTGTAAAAAAATTATATATATATATTTTTTAAAAAGCTTCCAGAGGGAGTAATGGCTCCCACCAGGGCTCCGAAAATGCTTTGAATTCAGCAGATTTCTATTGAGGGGGGAACTTCCCTGGAGTGCCTTTTTTACAATGCCTGCATTTCAGACATTTGAGCCAAAGACCCCTGGGGGCGTCCTTTCATAATGCCTGAAATTGTAGGGTTATATTGTGTGCAGTTCCCCATGGGGCCTTTTATTAATACCTGAATTCTGAGGGACTGGAAATTACACAGGGGTTCAGCGGGGGCCCACGCTCGCACCAGGAAGGGAGAAAAACTGTGGGGACGTTTTCTCTTCCCTTTCCTTCTCTTCTCCTCTTCATTTTTTTGTACTTCGTGCAAGAGTAAAAAAATAAGAGTTTGCCAAAAGACACAAAAAGTGTGTGTGTGTGTGAGTGTGTTGGCGCTAACCTCCTTGTATTCAGCCTGTTTGCTCTCCCTCTCTTTTCCCCTTCTCTCTCCTTGTGTGCCGTCGTGTTCAGCTTGCAGTCTGAAGAGCAGAGAGTAAATATTTGTGTTGTCTGTGTGTGCCCAGAAAAGCCAAAATCTGGTGCAATATCCACCGTTTTTTTTCAGGGTCTTAGGAGTGTGTGTATGTGGAGGGGGGGGGTAGCCTGTTTCCATACATTCATTTGTTTTCCTGTACTACAGGGTTTTAGTGTATATTTATTAAATATTTACTCATGCAGCTTATGAAAATATACATTTACAAGACATTGTAATTTACTATGTGTTTGAAGCCAATATATTGTTATGTTTCAATTCAGTGTAGTTTACTCTTTATTTGACACGCTGGTTCAATGTTCAGACTATGGAACTAGATGATTGGGTTTGTTGTCAGTAATTTACTGTAGGCTGTCATAGCGACAGGTATTCACAATAGCTGAGGATTTCAGGAAGAGAATGGGTGTTTACCTCTTAAATTAGGGCCTATAGGTATATGTGTGTTTGGGGGCCTAATGTGTAAATATAGTTTGGGTCAGGTGTTTTTGTCCCCTAGTTGTGTAGATAGTAGTGTGTGTCTGGTTGGTGGTGATTAGTGTGGTTGAGGTGTTTGTGGGAGAGTTGACCCCTGTGGGCCGTGCTAACCCTGTGACCTAGAGGGGGGCAGAACGGAGCCGTCACCAGGCCCCTCACAGGGAGCCAGGATAATGAGATACAGACTGTTTCCTTGGAATCTAGTACCCCTGTCAAGATGCCCCCCACCCCCTGTCTCATACACCCTGTTGAGTCTGCCCCAAAGCTGCCCCTCTCCCCCCTCTCTCCCCCTCTCCCAAGCACCCCGTTGAGGAAGCCCCAAAACTGCCCCTCTCTTTCCTACTCCCCCCCCCCCCCCCCCCCCGCTCCTATGCACCCTATTGAGTCTGTCCCAAAACATGCCCCCCTCCCACCTCCCCTCATCTCTCCCTCCTCTCACCCTGTTGAGTCTGTCCCAAAACCTGCCCCCCTCCCACCTCCCCTCATCTCTCCCTCCTCTCAGCCTGTTGAGTCTGCCCTAAAACCTGGCCCCCTCATCCCTCTCTCCCTCTCTTATCCGTCCTGTAGTCTGCTCCAAACATGCCCTTCTCTCTCACTTCCTGCCTAACCCCTTTCCTAACGCCACTAGCTTGTCTGATCTCTCTTGTCTGAACATTACACCTGGGCCCAGTCTAGTCCCCATGGGCTGTAGGCCTGAGATGGATCCCTGAATGGAAGCATTTTCTCCTGCCTTGCGTCACTGTTCCTCCCCTGTTGGAATTGACTTGGCTGGTTTCTGTGTGTATTTTCTTTACCGAGGATCTCAATTATAATGGCACAAACTGCAAAAAAAACTCTCGGTCATAAACAGCACACAGCCTCACACATACCTACAGTAAATACTCGTTCAAACACACCGCTGAAGACACACCAGCACATTAAGACACACTCACACACCCACACATACACAATCGTCCACACATATTTGCACACAAATATTTTTTTACTGCTGCTCTTTAATTACTTGTTACTTTCATCTCTTATTCTTATCCATATTTTTTGAAACTGCATTGTTGGTTAGGGGCTCGTAAGTAAGCATTTCACTGTAAGGTCTACTACACCTGTTGTATTCGGCGCATGTGACTAATACAATTTGATTTGATTGGAGATATACACACACACACCAGGGCAAAGGCCAGTGTGCCAGGAGGGAAAGCTCTTATAACAGTTTTAACCCTGTGCACAGGTGTGGCTCGCCTTTGTCAAGTGAAATGTCAAGGAAAAGCAATGCCCCTGAGAGGTCCACACGAAGAGCGACAGAGAGTTGTCTGCTCCACAGTCCTTTCAAAGACCAGAGACATGCCCCCTTCACTGCAAAACCATTAACTAGAGGCAGACACACACACACACACACCATCTCACTCAATTCAATTCAAGGGGCTTTATTGGCATGGGAAACACATGTTAACATTTCCAAAGCAAGTGAAGTAGATAATAAACAAAAGTGAAATAAACAATACAAATGAACAGTAAACAATACACTCACAGAAGTTCCAAAAGAATAAAGACATTTCAAACGTCATATTATGTCTAAATACAGTGTTGTAACGATGTGCAAATAGTTAAAGTACAAAAGGGAAATAAATATGGGTTGTATTTACAATGGTGTTTGTTCTTCACTGGTTGCCCTTTTCTTGTGGCAACAGGTCACAAATATTTCTGCTGTGACGGCACACTGTGGTATTTAACCCAGTAGATATGGGAGTTTATCAAAATTGGGTTTGTTTTCAAATTCTTTGTGGATCTATGTAATCTCTCTCTCTCATTCTAACACCCCCAACGAGACACACACACACACACATGCATGCACACACACACACACGCACTCATACACTGCATTATGTTGATTTATACAGCTCTCTGTCAGACAGTTTGGCCACTTTTATGTGCTTTTTAGAGTGGACTGTTGTGAATCTGTAAGAGGGCGGCTTTGAGGTGTGTGTGTGTGTGCGTGTGCGTGTGCGTGCGTGGATGGAATCTGAGGCTGCAGGTTGGCAGTAAATAGGATGTTTTAATCGTGAGACAGGCGGTTCGTCTTGGGTCAGGCTTGACCACTCAGCTGCCATAATGTTGGGGCACTGCACTAGGAAGTGGAACGACACTGAGAGAGAGGAAGGAAAAAGATCCACTGTGATATGCCGGGAGATGGCAGAGTGGACAGCGTAGTATATTTAGGAAGCAGCACTAGTAGAGACAACGGACGACACTACAGTGAGGGTGGTTAGAGCAGCCAGCTACAGAGGAGGTTGGATGGGGGTTGGGGGAGGCTCTGTTCTCCAATTCTTCCTGTATGAAGGGCTCCCCTGGGGGCCTGGACCAGCCTCTGGCAGCCTCTCTCATACACCCACTTACCCCCACCCCACCCCCTGACGTCAGCATGTGACTGGCTGCTCCCCTGGGTGCCTGGAGCAGCCTTTGTTTCCCCGCCTCCCGCTCCCTCCCCCCAGCCCTGCTCCACACTGCTCCTCTCCCTGTCCTTTTGTCCCTGGCAATAGCCGGCCTGCTTAGTGCCTGATTGGAATTCGCTGCTCTTTGGCAGTCACTGGAGATGACGGGGTGAGGGGTGATGTTGTGGGGGTCCTTCCACACAGGGTGAAGTAGAGAGGGGTTAGCTATGGTGTGGGCTATGAGTGGAGTCTTTTTCTAGGGGAAAGAACTAAATGTTTCTAGGTGAGTGAGCATTGATTTGTCAGTGGTTGTGACATTGGAGCCTCCCCAGGGAGGTGGTACAGGGTAGGGGGTGAGGATCACTGTGGGGCCAGGCAGAGAGCTCAGAATTGGGGTTAAGGACCAAGAGAATCCTCCCTCTATTCCCTCTTCCCCACATCCCACGCACAGAGATGTTTTGAAATATTTAAATCTGCTTTTCATTTTCAAATATGATAGAAAACATACTCCTAAATAAGTAAGCAGAACCGCGGGGGATAGAATCAGACAAGCCTTCAAATACACAACAAAACACACAACATCAACCCCCCAAAAAAGCGGTCACGTTATTAGTCTTGCTGTGTCGTCGTCTTTTCAGAGGCAAGAAGTCTCTTTCCTTTCTTTCATTCTTCTTTCTCTTTCTTTTTTTCCTTCTTTTTTTTAATGAGAGCAGCTCCAGTGGAGCGCGGTGGGGACGTGGCGGGCCTGCACTCTGGCTCACTGGTGGGAGCCCCCTACTTGAGTAATGAATTCCCCCAGGACGCGGCACAGCAATGTGGGCCTGTTTCCATGTGCTGTTCCCAGGGAAGGCAGGGAGGGCTGGGGTGGTGGTGCTGCTGTTGATGTGGGGGGGTGGCTTTGGAGAGAGACTTGTCCCCCCCCCCCCCCTGCCAAACTGTGCGGCCTGTGAGTGAGCAGATAAAGTGGAGGGGGAAGCTGGTTGGAGGGGGGGGGCTGACAGCTGTGAGGGGCTTGGGACTGACTGGTGAGGGGCTGATAAGGGTCGGTATGGATCGGAGGCATGGGGAGAACACTAATAATCCTCCAGCACAATGCCACTGTGTGAAAAAGTTAAGGGAAGCTAGAGGGAGTGTAGAGACCAGCGGTGTGGGGTGATGTGTGTGTTGGGTGAGGAAAGGAGGACGCCGAAGCATAGCTTGTTCAGATAGTCAAAATACTATTAGTCCAATCACATCACAGCAAACTGGAGGTTAGAGTTCAGTCACTGGTTTGTTATCTTCTTGTTATCTTCAGTCGGCCATCTTCCATTCTTGGGTCTCTGTATTGCTGTCCTGGTTTGGTAAGCACCTGGAGAGGAGAGGCCTGCTCCCCTCTTTGAAGCAGGCAGCATGAAGCAGAAAGAAGACGTCACTCCATACAAAGGCTTACTGTCTTTCATTTGGTTTAGTCTAATTCACTCACCAGTGCATACTGTCTGTGCTCCCTCTCACTGGTCATGTACAGTGGTTCGTCCTTTAAAAGTTGCAGCATACTGTAGCACAGCTTGCGTGGTGCCACAGAATTATATGGCACGTTATTTAAGTGCCAAACACTGGTACCATTAATGCTAGTTATTTCTAGTTTGACCACCAGGGGGCTTCTTTGAGAAGCATTTGATAGCCTTCAATTTATTTGATTTTAAGAAATGTTGCTTAATTAATTTGATTAATTGTTATGGTGTTTGTGTTTCTATTCCAAGAATAACGAAAAACCCTCTGGGTTTTCGTTAGGATGTGATGGAAAATAGGGCACTGTACAATGTGACAGTCGGGAGTAGGCTACAGTGCTCCACTATATAGCTAAAGAATCCCCGTGTCATGCGGGCACGCGAGAGACCAGGGTTCAATTCCCCGACGGGGAGGAAGGAGTAGGCTGTCCTTGTAAATAAGAATTTGTTCTTATCTGATTCCATGTGTTATTTCATAGTTGTGATGTATTCACTATTATTCTTATTCTGGAGAAAATAGTGAAGTAGGTGTGTCCAAACTTTTGAGTGGTACTTAATTCAGTTAATATTATGGTGTTTCTACTCCAAAACCCTCTGGGGTTTCCGTGAGGATGGAACGGAAAATATGGCGCTGTACAACGTGACAGTCGGGAGTAGGCTACAGTGCTGGCTATTTAGCTAAAGAATCCCTGTGTCGTGCGGGCACGTGGGAGAGCGGGGTTCAATTCCCCGACGGGGAGGAAGGAGTAGGCTGTCTGTAATGTCTGCGTCTAACTCACACTCCCAAACACTTAGATCCCCGGAACACAGCCCACTTTCCAGATCCCAATCACCGGAATTCTAATCACCTGTTGACACACCTGCATGTCATCATCCCACACTATCTAGTTCAGTTCCTTGCACCCCATCACTGTGAGGTATTGTTTGTTTTTGAGACACACTTTTTCAGAGCTCTGTTTTTTCCCGTCCTTCTCGCCTCCCAGGTATGTATGACCTTCTGCTTGCCCCCGGACCCAGCTACCTGCCTCCTCCTAAGGTTCCTTTCATTAAACACCTTCTGCGCTCTGCACTTGAAACCAGCTCTCTGTCTTCTTCTTGTTCATTACACTGCCCTTGTCAATAAGAATTTGTTCTTAACTGATTCCATATGTGTTATTTCATAGTTGTGATGTCTTCACTATTATCCTACAATGTAGAAAATAGTAAAATAAAAATAAAAACCATGGAATGAGTAGGTGTGTCAACTTTTGACTGGTACTTGCTTAATTCATTTAAATAACTTCTTACGGCTGAGATCGGCTGAGATCCCGCTAACGGGATCGACTTGAAAGTGCAGGGCGCCAAACCTTATAATCTCATAATTTAAATTCCTCAAACATACAAGTGTTTTACACCATTTTAAAGATTAATTTGTTGTTAATCCCCCCACAGTGTCCGATTTCAAAAAGGCTTTACGACGAAAGCACACCATCTGATTATGTTAGGTCAGTACCTAGTCACAGAAAAACACAGCCATTTTTCCAGACAAAGAGAGGAGTCACAAAAAGCAGAAATAGAGATAAAATTAATCGCTAACCTTTGATGATCTTCATCAGATGACACTCATAGGACTTCATGTTACACAATACATGTATGTTTTGTTCGATAAAGTTCATATTTATATCCAAAAATCTCAGTTTACATTGGCGCGTTATGTTTGTAATGTTTTGCCTCCAAAACATCCGGTGATTTTGCAGAGAGCCACATCAATTTACAGAAATACTCATAATAAACATTGATAAACGATACAAGTGTTATACACTGCTCAAAAAAATTATGGGAACACTAAAATAACACATCCTAGATCAGAATGAATGAAATATTCTTATTACAAAAAGAGGTCTGGATTTGGAGTCACACTCAAAATTAAAGTGGAAAACCACACTACAGGCTGATCCAACTTTGATGTAATGTCCTTAAAACAAGTCAAAATGAGGCTCAGTAGTGTGTGTGGCCTCCACGTGCCTGTATGACCTCCCTACAACGCCTGGGCATGCTCCTGATGAGGTGGTGGATGGTCTCCTGAGGCATCTCCTCCCAGACCTGGACTAAAGCATCCGCCAACTCCTGGACAGTCTGTGGTGCAACGTGGCGTTGGTGGATGGAGTGAGACATGATGTCCCAGATGTGCTCAATTGGATTCAGGTCTGGGGAACGGGCGGGCCAGTCCATAGCATCAATGCCTTCCTCTTGCAGGAACTGCTGACACACTCCAGCCACATGAGGTCTAGCATTGTCTTGCATTAGGAGGAACCCAGGGCCAACCGCACCAGCATATGGTCTCACAAGGGGTCTGAGGATCTCATCTCGGTACCTAATGGCAGTCAGGCTACCTCTGGCGAGCACATGGAGGGCTGTGCGGCCCCCCAAAGAAATGCCACCCCACACCATGACTGACCCACCACCAAACCGGTCATGCTGGAGGATGTTGCAGGCAGCAGAACGTTCTCCACGGCGTCTCCAGACTCTGTCACGTCTGTCACGTGCTCAGTGTGAACCTGCTTTCATCTGTGAAGAGCACAGGGCGCCAGTGGCGAATTTGCCAATCTTGGTGTTCTCTGGCAAATGCCAAACGTCCTGCACGGTGTTGGGCTGTAAGCACAACCCCCACCTGTGGACGTCGGGCCCTCATACCACCCTCATGGAGTCTGTTTCTGACCGTTTGAGCAGACACATGCACATTTGTGGCCGACTGGAGGTCATTTTGCAGGGCTCTGGCAGTGCTCCTCCTGCTCAAAGGCGGAGGTAGCGGTCCTGCTGCTGGGTTGTTGCACTCCTACGGCTGGTAGCGCCTCCATGCTCTGGACACTATGCTGACAGACACAGCAAACCTTCTTGCCACAGCTTGCATTGATGTGCCATCCTGGATGAGCTGCACTACCTGAGCCACTTGTGTGGGTTGTAGACTCCGTCTCATGCTACCACTAGAGTGAAAGCACCGCCAGCATTCAAAAGTGACCAAAACATCAGCCAGGAAGCATAGGAACTGAGAAGTGGTCTGTGGTCACCACCTGCAGAACCACTCCTTTATTGGGGGTGTCTTGCTAATTGCCTATTATTTCCACCTGTTGTCTATTCCATTTGCACAACAGCATGTGACATTTATTGTCAATCAGTGTTGCTTCCTAAGTGGACAGTTTGATTTCACAGAAGTGTGATTGACTTGGAGTTACATTGTGTTGTTTAAGTGTTCCCTTTATTTTTTTGAGCAATGTACATGGAACTTTAGATAAACTTCTCCTTAATGCAACCGCTGTGTCAGATTTCAAAAAAACTTTACGGAAAAAGCACACCATGCAATAATCTGAGTACGGCGCTCAAACACAAAAACAAGCTATACAGGTACCCGCCATGTTGTGGAGTCAACAGAAGTCATAAATAGCATTATAAATATTCACTTACCTTTGATGATCTTCATCAGAATGCACTCCCAGGAATCCCAGTTCCACAATAAATGTTTGTTTTGTTCGATAAAGTCCATATTTTATGTCCAAATACATCCTTTTTGTTCGCGCGTTTAGTTCAAAAATCCAAATTCATGACGCTTAGGCCAGACGAAAAGTCAAACAATTCCATTACAGTTCGTAGAAAAATGTCAAACGATGTATAGAATCAATCTTTAGGATATTTTTAACATAAATCTTCCATAATGTTTCAACCGGATAATTACTTTGTCTTTAGAAACTAAAAGGAACGCAGCTACCTCTCACGGGGGCGCGCCTGAGTGAGCTCATGGCACTCTGCCAGATACCTGGTTGAAACAGCGCTCATTCCCTCATCCTTCACAGTAGAAGCCTGAGACAAGGTTCTAAAGACTGTTGAAATCTAGTGGAAGCCTTAGGAAGTGCAATATGACCCCATAGACACTGTATATTGGATAGGCAAACCTACAAATCTCAGATTTCCCACTTCCTGGTTGGATTTTTTCTCAGGTTTTTGCCTGCCATATGAGTTCTGTTATACTCACAGACATCATTCAAACAGTTTTAGAAACTTCAGAGTGTTTTCTATCCAAATCTACTAATAATATGCATATCTTAGCTTCTGGGCCTGAGTAGCAGGCAGTTTACTCTGGGCACCTTATTCATCCAAGCTACTCAATACTACCCCCAGCCATAAGAAGTTAATATTATGGTGTTTCTATTCCAAGAATAATGAAAACCCTCTGGGTTTCCATTAGGGTGGAACTTCAATATGCTCTTTAAATAAATAAGACCTACACCACTTTTAACAGCACGTTACTCAACACTAGTGAGACTCATGTCGTCTACGGTAGGTCTAAAGTATATGGACAAATATGACGTGACTCTCTGCCAATATTTACATATAGAGGATTGGAGGATTCTAAATTAAAACCAAAAGCCACCTCATGAGTCTCCCGGTGGCGGCCGGCACGGGTATCTTGGGAGGCCCCAAGTATCAAAATACAGAGAGGTGTTGGTAAAGGTATTTTGTCCTGCTAATAACCCATAATGGGCTGTTATAATACTGTACATGGTGTCCAGGTCAGGATAACCAAAACATTTATTTATTAAAGACTATCAGAAAGAATGTTGGTACTTATTTATTTTGACTATATATATATATATGACTGTGCCATCAACTTAACCTCCAAAATATTGTTATATATTATTATTTCATGTTCAAAAAAAGTGAGCGATTGGAATCTGAATAAAGGCCCAAATAATATTTGTAAAGGCCAAAACATTTGTTTCTGTTTTTAGAGGGAGAGAAACGCTGGGCCAATTGTGCGCCGCCCTAAGGGACTCCCAATCTTGGTTGGATCTGATACATAATAATAATAATACTTAACTTAGAACTTAACTCAGAAATACATTTGATGATAGAGTTCTGCCCCAACTCTCCATCTAGGCAAGTCTATTGTCCAGCTACCTGCTAGAACAGCGGGAATGTTTCCCTAGTCAGCTTCATTATTAGTGCAATGCCCCTTAAAGTGTTGCTCTGTGCTATCCAATGTGGCGGGGTGGGCGTCCACCCCCTCCTCCCTTCCCCATGGGCTAGGTTTGTCTTCTGTGCGCGGCTCCGTGGCCCATCCCGTGCCCCCTGCCCTCGTGCCTTGTACCTCGCACGCTTTCAGTGGATACAGCTGGAGAACTGCAAGGCAATCCCATTGTGCGTCACTCGGGAGCCATGACCAATATGACCAATATATATTGTCCTGCTAATAACAGGGTTAATAATATATCTGTGAAAATATCCAAAGGGCTTTTATATCATTCTAAATTTATAATAATAATAATCGCTTTGTTTAAAAAATATCAATATTTTGGAGAATATAGCGTAAAATGAGCGAGAAAAAGGCGATTTTTGAACATGGGGTGAGACATTGTTACTAATTTGTAAATAAAACCAGTTTGTTATTTAGAATTATTAATTTCTGTTTTAGAAGAAGAGAAACCTACAGTCAAGTCATGGGTCTCCCAGTTGAGGCCGGCACAGGTATTGTAGCAACAGAGCTTGCACTGCTATGCAGTGTCTTAGACCGTTGCGCCACTCAGACGCTGTACATTTGACCGGTCGGGAGTGGCCTACAGTACTACAGTAAGAACAAAATAATCCTAACAAAATAAAATAATAAAAAACTTAATGTAACAACAGTTTTAGTAAGTAACACTGAAGTCATGCACAATTATCAGTTTCTATATAGGTTTATGTTGCCCATTGCCCAGTTAGAGACACAGTAGGACCCCAAAGCATAATCAGTGCTCTAACTCCCCCTTGTGCTGGTCTGGAGCAATGAAGTGGTGACGCAGGGTACCGTACTAAACCACAAATTACCTCTAAATCCCGCAGCATAATCACAAAACCTTTAGTGGAGCAACCACTGTAGAAATGTCTGAACTTCAGTAGGTTTCCCTTTTGCATCTCTGTAGTAGTGATGGTGGAGGTGTCTCTGTGGGACACAGAGTTGCAGTGTGCTGTTGTGTCTAGTTCGGGTGGGCAGTAGTAGCTAGCTAGCATTATGGCTATAGTAAAACCCAACATAACATCTTACCTTCACCCCCCTTCCCCAACTCTTACCCCAGGCCAGACCCCGTAGTCCCTTCATAACTCTTACCCCAGGCCTGACCCCGTAGTCCCTTCATAACTCTTACCCCAGGCCTGACCCCGTAGTCCCTTCATAACTCTTACCCCAGGCCTGACCCCGTAGTCCCTTCATAACTCTTACCCCAGGCCTGACCCCGTAGTCCCTTCATAACTCTTACCCCAGGCCTGACCCCGTAGTCCCTTCATAACTCTTACCCCAGGCCTGACCCCGTAGTCCCTTCATAACTCTTACCCCAGGCCTGACCCCGTAGTCCCTTCATAACTCGTAGGTATCAATGTCAGAGAGAGGATCAACAAGAAAACCCACATTAAATAAAGAGGAATTTTTTTTCTAGATGTAGTAATACCCACGTCTAATTATAGATTTTTTTGTAATACATTTTCAGTAATGGCACGAAACACTAGTAAGTAATACAACACTAGGGGGTTTGATTTAATTTAATTTTCATATTAATTTAATTTTGGGGCAGGCATGTGCTTTTAGTCTTGCCTGCCGTGGAGCTGAGTGTCAGAGAGGAGAGGTGGAGGAGAGGTGGAGGGGTGGTGGTGTGTAAAAGGAAGGATCTCTAACAGGTGTAGCAGACAGACAGGTATGCATCCAGGTACATTTATATGAGTTTGGCAGCTTCTGTCTTTCCCTGTCCTTATTCTCGCTGGTGATGTTGAGTGATCATATATTAGATTAGAATCAATCAGTCAAACACGTTTAATAAAATAAGGAAATGGAATAACATTTTCCCATCCTGCCAGGCAATGGCTATAGAGTCTCTATGATTGTGAAATGGGAAAGGGAAAGGGGGATACCTAGTCAGTTGTACGACTGAATGCATTCAACTGAAATGTGTCTTCCGCATTTAACCCAAATGGAATGCAATATTACTTCATTAACCTACTGGCGCCAGTAATTCAGGTATTGTGCTGAGCCCAGGTGGTCATGTGGTACTGTAGCCCAGGTGGGTGTATTATTATTTATTATTATTATTATTATAGCTCAGGTGGGTGTGTGTTTTAGTGTGGTCTAGGTGGGTGTATCTTAGGTGGGTATATACAAGGCTTTTAAAAATGTGCTCCCAACTTAAAATGTAGGAGCACCAGAATATATCAATTTTTGTATTGATTGAGATACAGTGCCTTCAGAAAGTATTCACAGCCCTTGACTTTTGCCACATTTTCTTGTGTTAAGGCCTGAATTTTAAATAGTTTAAATAGTTACGTTTGTTTTGTGTCACTGACCTACCACACAATACCCCATAATGTCAAAGTGGAGTTATGTTTATTTTTGTAATTTTAAATAATGAATTAGAAATGAAAAGCTGAAATATCTTAAGTCAATACAGTGGGGCAAAAAAGTATTTAGTCAGCCACCAATTGTGCAAGTTCTCCCACTTAAAAAGATGAGAGAGGCCTGTAATCATAGGTACACTTCAACTATGACAGACAAAATGAGAAAAAAAATCCAGAAAATCACAGTGTAGGATTTTTAATGAATTTATTTGCAAATTATGGTGGAAAATAAGTATTTGGTCAATAACAAAAGTTTATCTCAATACTTTGTTATATACCCTTTGTTGGCAATGACAGAGGTCAAACGTTTCTGTAAGTCTTCACAAGGTTTTCACACACTGTTGCTGGTATTTTGGCCCATTCTTCCATGCAGATCTCCTCTAGAGCAGTGATGTTTTGGGGCTGTTGCTGGGCAACACGGACTTTCAACTCCCTCCAAAGATTTTCTATGGGGTTGAGATCTGGAGACTGGCTAGGCCACTCCAGGACCTTGAAATGCTTCTTACGAAGCCACTCCTTCGTTGCCCGGGCGGTGTGTTTGGGATCATTGTCATGCTGAAAGACCCAGCCACGTTTCATCTTCAATGCCCTTGCTGATGGAAGGAGGTTTTCACTCAAAATCTCACGATACATGGCCCCATTCATTCTTTCCTTTACACGGATCAGTCGTCCTGGTCCCTTTGCAGAAAAACAGACCCAAAGCATGATGTTTCCACCCCCATGCTTCACAGTAGGTATGGTGTTCTTTGGATGCAACGCAGCATTCTTTGTCCTCCAAACACGACGAGTTTAGTTTTTACCAAAAGTTATATTTTGGTTTCATCTGACCATATGACATTCTCCCAATCTTCTTCTGGATCATCCAAATGCTCTCTAGCAAACTTCAGACGGGCCTGGACATGTACTGGCTGAAGCAGGGGGACACGTCTGGCACTGCAGGATTTGAGTCCCTGGCGGCGTAGTGTGTTACTGATGGTAGGCTTTGTTACTTTGGTCCCAGCTCTCTGCAGGTCATTCACTAGGTCCCCCCATGTGGTTCTGGGATTTTTGCTCACCGTTCTTGTGATCATTTTGACCCCACGGGGTGAGATCTTGCGTGGAGCCCCAGATCGAGGGAGATTATCAGTGGTCTTGTATGTCTTCCATTTCCTAATAATTGCTTCCACAGTTGATTTCTTCAAACCAAGCTGCTTACCTATTGCAGATTCAGTCTTCCCAGCCTGGTGCAGGTCTACAATTTTGTTTCTGGTGTCCTTTGACAGCTCTTTGGTCTTGGCCATAGTGGAGTTTGGAGTGTGACTGTTTGAGGTTGTGGACAGGTGTCTTTTATACTGATAACAAGTTCAAACAGGTGCCATTAATAAAGGTAACGAGTGGAGGACAGAGGAGCCTCTTAAAGAAGAAGTTACAGGTCTGTGAGAGCCAGAAATCTTGCTTGTTTGTAGGTGACCAAATACTTATTTTCCACCATAATTTGCAAATAAATTCATTAAAAATCCTACAATGTGATCTTCTGGATTTTTTTTTCTCATTTTGTCTGTCATAGTTGAAGTGTACCTATGATGAAAATTACAGGCCTCTCTCATCTTTTTAAGTGGGAGAACTTGCACAATTGGTGGCTGACTAAATACATTTTTGCCCCACTGTAAGTGTTCAACCCCTTTGTTATGGCAAGACTAAACAAGTTCAGGAGTAAACATGTGCTTTGTTATGGCAAGCCTAAACAAGTTCAGGAGTAAACATGTGCTCAACAAGTCACATAATAAGTTGCATGGACTCACTCTGTGTGCAATAATAGTGTTTAACATGATTTTTGAAGGACTACCTCATCTCTGTACCCCACACATACAATTATCTGTAAGGTCGAGCATTGAATTTCAAACACAGATTCAACCACAAAGACCATGGAGGTTTTCCAATGTTTTGCAAAGAAGGGCACCTATTGGTAGATGAGTAAAACATATATATATATTTCCCTTTGAGCAGGGTGAAGTTATTAACTACACTTTGGATGGTGTATCAATACACCCAGTTGCTACAAAGAGGAAGTAAACCTCTCAGGGATTTCACCATGAGGCCAACGGTGACTTTAAAACAGATTCAGAGTTTAATGGCTGTGGTAGGAGAAAACTGTACACATTCTGGCTACTATTGAAGCACATGTTGTTCTCTAGAAATGAATATTTAACCCTGTAAAGGCATTTTGTTTATTATAAAAATAAAAAATGTAGATACAAAAACCTGTCATTGAAATTATAAACTAATTTGTGGAATGTTTCGACATTGTGTAAAAGCACTAGCCATATATATTATTATAGCTCAGGTGGGTGTGTGTTTTAGTGTGGTCTAAGTGGGTGTATGTTACTGCAAGACCTGGTGAGTGTGTGGTGTCTTTGAGACGTGCTGTGGTCTACTGTACCTTGAGTCTTGACAGTCTGACGGGCGGCCGGACAGGTTAGCTGTCCTTACAATGCCAAGGGCAGGCAGCATCAGAAAGCTGGGTAGGCAGGGTGGTGAGGAGTCCATAGAAAGGCAGGAAAGCACAATGAGTCAAAAGCCGCACTGGCTTTTTTTATAACATGAACAATTATCTGTTCTTGTGCTTTATTAAAAAAGTAGATGTGGTAAGGCGTTTGGAGTCAGGATGGTGCTGTACTTTTTGTCTGGTCCCTCTGCAATCCTTTTTTCTGCTGTGGAGTCAAACCAGCCAGGAGTCACCATTGATCTATTCCTCCCGCCATGCATCCACAAAACCCAACTGTGTCTGTGTGCTCGCGCATTTGTGTGTATGTGCATGAACGTGTGCGTCGGTGTGTGTGTGTAAGCATTATGGTTTTGTGTTGATATTTTATGTGTGGTTTTGTCCATGTTTTGTTGCGTGCATGTGTGTTTGCATGCATGTGAAGGTCAGCTTGATTTCTCCTTCTCAGAGATCAGCCCCTGGGGCGATGCCAGAAGTTCCCAACAAAAGTTTTTTCTCTCTCTGTGGGGCAGTCACAGTGGACAGCCATCCCCCCGCAGGACAGTGGGAGGACCCCTGCGTGGATTGGGGCCTCGCTGGCGTGCAGGGGGAAGAGGAGGGGGGCCAGGATGAGATCTGGCACTGTTTGTGGGGTTTTTAGGAACCCCCAACCTCCCTCTCTCTCGCCCATGGTTTGGCGGATGCAGGCCGTAATTACAGGACCCCCTGGCCTCTCATTCTCCCAGCCTCTCTCTTTGATCTGTTTCATGTCGGGCAGATATTTTCTTCCCACTAGCTCTACATTTGTCTCGTCCTCTGTTTCTTTTCTCTGTGGCTCCTCCCTGTCTGTGCCTCCTTTGATGCAGACACTGTGCGTATCTGCGCCGTTTAATACACAAAGATAATTATTTTTTTCCACCCATTTTGTTTTAAAGTTGGACCCTTTTTTGTTGACGACCACATTGAACTTGATATAGATTTTTTTCTCTCAACCTTGTAGTCAAAAGGAGAAAGCTCCTCTCTTAGGTCTGCTATTGTGTGAAAATGTGAAGCGGACCCACAAAGCTAATAACCATCCCCTGGTTGGGCCGGCCCTGACTGTCAGGGTTTTCGCTGCTGGTCATTCGAGTCAAGTGCAGGAGAGCAGAGAATAGGTGATCAGTCGACTTTATTTGCCAAGAGAAATAACAGACGGGCGCAAACAGCTACAACTCAAGCCAACCGGCAAAAGTGACAAGCGCAAAATACCGTCAAGACTACAACCATAAGTTTCACCAAAATTTCCCCAATAGGGTACAGGCAATGCCCAGGGTGAAAAAAAACAGACTGGCGCAATACAATACAAGACAAAACCAATGAAAAATGGAGCGGCGATGGCTAGAATACCAGTGACGTCGACCGCCGAACGCCGCCCGAACAAGGAGAGGAGCCGACTTCGGCGGAAGTCGTGACACTGACTGACTCCCAGACACATGCCCCTCCTAGTTCTAATACCACCTTGTCCCTCCTTCAAAGGTCCCATCTCTTGTTTGAATAGTAAACAATTATGAAGCAAATGCATGATGAGTGTATGTATGTAGGAGAGATAGCTTGGTGACTGCCAGGAACTGTCAGGTAGAAAATAATAATGCAATTCTGAAAGTGGACATGCAGTAAACACGAAACCCCACCTGTTGTCTGTTTGTAGCTCTGTCAGAGGCATGTCCTGCCAGGCATTGATCCTGCCTTGCCAGGCCTGCCCTGGCTGTGGCTGTGTGGGTGGAGGCAGGGACAGGCATTGTGCTTGTTTGTAAGGTAATGACCAAGCTACAATAATGGCCCATTGATTCACCACCCTGTGTATTTGATATAGCCATTCTGGTCAGTTAATTGCAAGTGTGTATATACACACAGTCCATAGGCAGCTCAATAACACCAGTATTGTTAGCTACTACTAGGCAGTTCTACCTTGGCATATTCAGTACACATCTCTAAACCATAATTGCAGTTGAATTGAGGTGGTGTACTAGTTCCATTGGATGGGAAATTAGACTATTGCAAGTGTATTTTGACAGGTGACTGGGCTAATTTTCTGATATGTACAAAGTGTGTGTGTGTGTGTGTGTGTGTGTGGGGGTGGGTGGGTGGGTGGGTGTGGAAGACACAGCTCCTGGACATGGCTTTACTCCAATCAGCTGTCCCACTACCCTCCAGGAGAGGAGATACTCTGATAAAGGCAGAAATTACAGCAACATCTCAATATTTGTGTAAGGAAATGATTGTGCTGCACAGTTGTACATCTCTCTATACAATCTATTTCTCTATTCCTCAACATCTTCCCCCCCTTTGTCCTCTCTGTCTGTGTGACAGGTAGAGGTGGTGTAATGACAGTGTTGAGGTGGCGCTCCTTCTCTCTCTGTCCTCTCTGTCTGTGTGACAGGTTGAGGTGGTGTAATGACAGTGTTGAGGTGGAGCTCTCTCTCTCTGTCCTCTCTGTCTGTGTGACAGGTAGAGGTGGTGTAATGACAGTGTTGAGGTGGCGCTCCTCTCTCTGTCCTCTCTGTCTGTGTGACAGGTTGAGGTGGTGTAATGACAGTGTTGAGGTGGAGCTCTCTCTCTCTGTCCTCTCTGTCTGTGTGACAGGTAGAGGTGGTGTAATGACAGTGTTGAGGTGGAGCTCTCTCTCTCTGTCCTCTCTGTCTGTGTGACAGGTTGAGGTGGTGTAATGACAGTGTTGAGGTGGAGCTCTCTCTCTCTGTCCTCTCTGTCTGTGTGACAGGTAGAGGTGGTGTAATGACAGTGTTGAGGTGGCGCTCCTCTCTCTGTCCTCTCTGTCTGTGTGACAGGTTGAGGTGGTGTAATGACAGTGTTGAGGTGGAGCTCTCTCTCTCTGTCCTCTCTGTCTGTGTGACAGGTAGAGGTGGTGTAATGACAGTGTTGAGGTGGAGCTCTCTCTCTCTGTACTCTCGGTCTGTGTGACAGGTAGAGGTGGTGTAATGACAGTGTTGAGGTGGAGCTCTCGCTCTGTCCTTGAACCCCAGCTGGGTGCACTGGTGTCACCCTGGGGAGAGAGAGATTAATACAATGGTGATTATCCTGTCCTTGTTCACCGTGCACAGTGACAGTACCAGGGCCATCCAGGTGTCTCCTTCACCTGCTCCCTCCCTCTCTCTATCGCTCGCTGTGTGTGTGTCTCTGTGTGTGCCTGTGTTTGTATCTCGCTGTGTGTACAGTAGGTGCCTGTGTGTGTCCGTGCGTCTGTGTGTGTGTATCTACCAGTGTGTGCGTGGGTCCCGCTCACCGTCTGTGCTCTACTCCCTCAGTGTGTCACTAATGGCAGGTGCAGGTGTTCCTCTCAGTGCCGCACCTCCCCAGGGGTGCCGGGGGCTCCCATGGTGTTGCAGTGGGCAGGAGGTACCCGCCTCTCTCTGCCTGTGCCGGGGGGCCCCTGGGCCCGCGCCTCCCAGGAGCATCAGCCCTAAACCCCATTTCTCAGCTCAACCCAGGCAGCTGCCTGCCTCTCTGCCTCCGTCCCCCAATCTGAAACCACAGAACTCAGTCTACTGCTTCTGCTCAGCTATAGCTGCCTGCCTCTCTGCCTCCGTCCCCCAATCTGAAACCACAGAACTCAGTCTACTGCTTCTGCTCAGCTCCAGCTGCCTGCCTCTCTGCCTCCATCCCCCAATCTGAAACCACAGAACTCAGTTTACTGCTTCTGCTCAGCTCCAGCTGCCTGCAGGACTTATTTACATACCGTACTACACAAGGTTGGGGTTTGGGGGGCTACAAACATGAGGTAACCTCAGAGGAACAGAAAAACTGGCAGAATGACAACTAGCTCGGCTCCACTGGTGGAGGTACAGAGGAGTGTAGCCTGCTTGTAAACTCCCACAAACATGAGGACATTTTGTTTACAAGTCTGTTATTCGACAGCCAATATATAATAGTGTAATATCTCCCAGAATTTCCCCATTTCATTCAGTGGATATATGGGTGCATGGTTGTGGCCCTATACAGTATATGGGAGCCCTTTGGTTCCATCCACTGACCTGTATTCTACCAGACAGACTGTTGTTGGCCTTGTCGCTAGTTGTTGGGTTAGCTCTTTTTCTGAAGCAGATTGTTTTTTGTTTGTTTTTGCCAGGCCTGGACTGTCTTGTTTGTAGCATATTCCATTAGTGTTTACTAAGGGGCCATATGTCTCTCATTAGATGACGGAGTGGACATGACTGTCATACTGCAGATAGATAGTAGGAGTGACATTACATAAGTAATGTCTCCTGGTAACTCCTCTATCCCAAGGCCCCTCTTTCTGATTACACACACTAACCCCTCCACTAAACTCCTCCTATTCTGAACCTGCCGCCGGCGATGCCAGCTATTTTTAACAATGATGTTTAGTTGATTGAGCTCCGTTGAATGATGGTGAAAGAAGAGAACAGCAGAGCTCTAAGCTAGAAAATGTTGAAAAAGCATAAACCTTAGTCACAGCACAGAGACCAACACACTGTACTTGTCCGACTCCCAACCCTAAAGAACAGAACAACACCATAAGACCTGGGTCACAACCTATTGAAAAGCTCTGGAGTATAGTTAGGAGAGAGGGAAGAGGGGTACGTGCAACGAGAGGACCTGGCGAGCTGTGAGAGAATGGATGTGTTTGATCCAAGGGGATAGGTTGAGGGCTGAAGGATGGAGAAAACGCTTCAGTGGGATCTGCCTAAAGCCCAGGGAAAGAGACGGCACTCAGTGACACAGGCAAGGGAGAGGGAGCGAGAGAGAGGGGCACGGGGAGAGGGAGTAGAGAGAGGGGCACGGGGAGAGGGAGAGAGAGAGAGAGAGGGGCACGGGGAGAGGGAGCGAGAGAGAGGGGCACGGGGAGAGAGAGTAGAGAGAGAGGGGCACGGGGAGAGGGAGCGAGAGAGAGGGGCACGGGGAGAGGGAGCGAGAGAGAGGGGCACGGGGAGAGAGAGTAGAGAGAGAGGGGCATGGGGAGAGGGAGAGAGAGAGGGGCATGGGGAGAGGGAGAGAGAGAGAGGGGCACGGGGAGAGAGAGTAGAGAGAGAGGGGCACGGGGAGAGGGAGCGAGAGAGAGGGGCACGGGGAGAGGGAGCGAGAGAGAGGGGCACGGGGAGAGAGAGTAGAGAGAGAGGGGCACGGGGAGAGGGAGCGAGAGAGAGGGAGCGAGAGAGAGGGGCACGGGGATACAACCCATATTTATGCTTATTTATTTTAACTTGTGTGCTTTAACCATTTGTACATTGTTACAACACTGTATATATATAATATGACATTTGTAATGTCTTTTTTTGTTTTGAAACTTCTGTATGTGTAATGTTTACTGTTAATTTGTATTGTTTATTTCACTTTTGTATATTATCTACCTCACTTGCTTTGGCAATGTTAACACATGTTTCCCATGCCAATAAAGCCCCTTGAATTGAATTGAATTGAGAGGGAGAGAGAGAGAGGGGCACGGGGAGAGGGAGCGAGAGAGAGGGGCACGGGGAGAGAGAGTAGAGAGAGAGGGGCACGGGGAGAGGGAGTAGAGAGAGTAGAGGTATAGAGTGCATGATAGAGTAGAGGAAAAGCGGGAGAAAGAGGAACCAGATGCCAGCCGTCTTCCTCCACATGGCCTCTGTAGTAAGGCTTGTTTTGGTACACTTCACATGTAATTAATGTGCAGCTGTTTAACAGTGCTGGCTCCTGCAGCTCTCACAGACTGAGGTAGACTGGAGTCAAACACATCTTATCCAGCCATGGTCCCTCTCTGCTGCACGCCAACTCTCCTATTCTTTCGTTCTATCTTTCTTTCTTTTTCTTTCTTTTTCTTTCTTATTTACATTCACAATACATTCTTGCATCACTATTTGAGGTTGTGTTCTTGTTTCCTCTAGTTGTGTAGATATCCCCCTACATGCAAGGGACGATGGAGAAAGATCTGTGGCTCCAAGTTGTCTTTATAGGACCCAATGTCTCATATAGTGGTCAACCTCCCATGTGTGTCCCAGTTCCCCTCCTGTCACCTGGATGTCTCTGGAACGGAGGGGAGAGGAGAGGCCTGTCAGCTGTTGCCGCCCCATGCCCCCCTCACCCCGACGCCCCCTGCCCCTCACCTTCTGCCCTGGGAATGTGGCCGGCTGCTTGGGCACTTTTGGGCGCCAAATGCTCCATATGAGCTTTGGGCAGCGTGTGAGTGTGTCCTCCAGTACTCAGGTCCCTGACAGACTGGCTCCCATGTGGACAGCAGTTGACTAGAGACATACCAGGGAGTTAAGTTTGTGTGTGTGTGTGTGTGTGTGTGTGTGTGTGTGTGTGTGTGTGTGTGTGTGTGTGTGTGTGTGTGTGTGTGTGTGTGTGTGTGTGTGTGTGTGTGTGTGTGTTTTATTTAGGGAGTAAACAAGTTTTAACACAGCACTCATCTTGATGGTCACCAACAACACAAAATGGCTCCAGAACCCCTGAGTCTCCTCTCAGAAATCATTGTCTTGTGATGACTGCTCACTGAGGAGTAAGAAATGAGTTATAACATAGTATAACACAGGGTTTAGGTTGAGAATGTTACACCCAGAAAGAGGCGATAATTAGTAAAAGGAAAGGATGGATTGCTACGGAGAGTGAGGAAGAGTGGAGAGGAGGAGAGGTGAGAAGAAAGGACAGAGGGAACAGGGAGCTGAAAAGTGGAGAGAGGTTCTCCTCTTGAAAGCTCTATTCCCCCTGTCGGTCTGTCCGTTGCTCCAGGCTTGTCAGGCCTGCGTGCTGCGCTGCCATGTCAGAGACCTGGGTGGAAGTTGTTTTTCTGCCCCCTACGGTGCATCTCTGCTGCCTGGGGCCATGGGAAGGGGGCCAAGGGGATGGGGTTGGAAGCCAGGCAGGGGGTTTGGTGGGAAAGGTGGAAGTTTGGGCAGGGAGCCAGACTGAAAGGTGGAAATGTTAGTTAGAGAGAAGGAGGGGTGTGAGTGGAGGGCAGGAGAATGTGATGAGGTGAACATGTATAATGAACACACACATATACTGTCAACCAAGGTGTCCTGCGTTTGTTTCTGTATTTTTTGTTGTTGTTGACATAATCAACCAGCAAATCAGCTCCAAGTGATTTGAATTTGGAAATCTGTTTCAATGTATTGCCATGCCTAAGAGGGAGATATACACTGGGTGTAGAAAACACTTGACAGACTGACCAGGTGAATCCAGGTGAAGGCTATGATCCTTTATTGATGTCACTCGTTTAACTTCTTACGGCTGAAATCCCGGTAACGGGATCGATTTGACAACATCCAGTGAAAGTGCAGGGCGCAAAATTCAAACAACAGAAATCTCATAATTAAAATTACTCAAACATAGAAGTATTATACACCATTTTAAAGATAAACTTGTTGTTAATCTCACCACAGTGTCCGATTTCAAAAAGGCTTTCACGACGAAAGCATACCATGCGATTATGTTAGGTCAGCGCCAAGTCACAGAAAAACACAGCCATTTTTCCAGCCAAAGAGAGGAGTCACAAAAAGCAGAAATAGAAATAAAATGAATCACTAACCTTTGATGATCTTCATCAGATGACACGCATAGGACTTCTTGTTACACAATACATGTATGTTTTGTTCGATAAAGTTCATATTTATATCCAAAAATCTCAGTTTACATTGGCGCGTTATGTTCAGTAATGTTTTGCTTCCAAAACATTCGGTGATTTTGCAGAGAGCCACATCAATTTACAGAAATACTCATCATAAATGTTGATGAAAATACAAGTGTTATACATGGAATGAAATATATACTTCTCCTTAATGCAACCGCTGTGTCAGATTTCAAAAAAGCTTTACGGAAAAAGCACACCATGCAATAATCTGAGTACAGCGCTCAGGCACAAAAACAAGCCATACAGATACCCGCCATGTTGTGGAGTCAACAGAAGTCAGAAATAGCATTATAAATATTCACTTACCTTTGATGATCTTCATCGGAATGCACTCCCAGGAATCCCAGTTCCACAATACATGTTTGTTTTGTTCGATAAAGTCCATCATTTATGTTCAAATACCTACTTTTTGTTTGCGCGTTTGGTTCACAAATCCAAATTCACGAGGCGCAGGCACTTAGTCCAGACGAAAAGTCCAAAAGTTCCATTACAGTTCGTAGAAACATGTCAAACGATGTATAGAATCAATCTTTGGGATGTTTTTATCATAAATCTTTAATAATATTCCAACCGGACAATTCCTTTGTCTTTAGAAATGAAAAAGAACGCAGCTCGCTCTCACGACCGCACGCGTGACTGAGCTCATGGCATTCTGCCAGACCTCTTAGTGAAACAGCTCTTATTCGCTCCCCCTTCACAGTAGAAGCCTGAAACAAGGTTCTAAAGACTGTTGACATCTAGTGGAAGGAAGCCTTAGGAAGTGCAATCGGACCAAATTTACACTGTATCTTGGATAGGCAAAGTGTCATGTTCGTCGTAGTGATGAGACCAAGGCACAGCGTGATATGAATACATTCTTCTTTATTAAACGAAGAACACTAAACAAACTAACAAAATAACAAAATGAACGTGAAGCTATATAGAACGAGTGCTGACAGGCAACTACACATAGACAAGAACCCACAAAACCAAAATGGAAAATGGCAACCTAAATAGGATCGTCAATCAGAGACAACGATAAACAGCTGCCTCTGATTGGGAACCAATTCAGGCCACCATAGACCTACAAACCTAGACTTACAAAAACCCTAGACAAGACAAAACACACATACCCACCCCTTCGTCACACCCTGACCTGACCAAAATAATACAGAAAACATAGATAACTAAGGTCAGGGCGTGACACAAAGACTTGAAAACCTAACAAACCTCAGATATCCCACTTCCTGGTTGGATTTTTTCTCAGGTTTTTGCCTGCCATATGAGTTCTGTTATACTCACAGACATCATTCAAACAGTTTTAGAAACTTCAGAATGTTTTCTATCCAAATCTACTAATAATATGCATATCTTAGCTTCTGGGCCTGAGTAGCAGGCAGTTTATTCTGGGCACTTTATTCATCCAAGCTACTCAATAATGCCCCCAAGCCATAAGAAGTTAATCCACATTTCATCAGTGTTAATGAAGGGGACGTTACAGGTTAAGGAAGAATTTTTAAGCTTTGAGACATGGATTGTGTATGTGTGCCATTCAGAGGGTGAATGGGCAAGACAAAAGATTGAAGTGCCTTTTGAACGAGGTATGGTAGTAGTTGAGAGGCGCACCAGTCTGTGTCAAGAACTGCAACGCTGCTGGGATTTTGATGCGCAACAGTTTCCCGTGTGTATCAAGAATGGTCCACCACCCAAAGCACATCCAGCCAACTTGACACAACTGTGGGAAGCATTGGGGTCAACATGTGCCAGCAACCCTGTGGAATGCTTTCGACACCTTGTAGAGTCTATGCCCCAACGAAGAATTCAGGCTGTTCTAAGGGCATGGGGGGGGGGGGGGCAACTCAATATTAGGAATGTGTTCTTAATGTTTTGTACACTCAGTGTATGTGATCGTATACAAATGTAAGCAAGGTTTGAAATTATTATGTTTTAGTCAAATATTATATCTGTTTGGGATTCTTGAGGTCAATTAGCAGTCTACAAATTATTTGTAATTCTGACCATCCACTCAAGAAAAAATCTACCCGCTGCCTAATCTATATAGTTGATTATCCCTGCTGTAAACTGTTCTAGAAGTTGCTCACTACTTAGCTGGACCAGCATAATCCAGTTTTGTTCCCTGACTCATGTGGTCTCACTCTCTGATCTCCTGGAGGGCTACAGCAACCAAGAGCCTTCAGTTTTACTCTTCGTTACGATTGATTAGCCATAGATAATGGTTACCCCCTTTGTTTTTGTCCTGGTCCAAACCATATTGTGTGTTGTTGACAAGATGTAAAGTGCATATAATAGAGACACCACAGTTCTCCAAGGCATGAGTTCCAGACTGCTGTTTTCTCTAAACTCCTAGAAACAGACCCCTGCTTCTAATCAAGTCTTAACAGAGAGATGATGTCAGCCCAGTCAAGCTGGCTGTTTGCTCTTGTTTTCCACCCGAGGGAGCACATTGACACTGCAGATTATCTCCATATGCATATGGAACAGGTTTAGTGACATTACAGTTGATAGAACAGATTATTAATGATCACATTGTTTTGGTGTCTTGAAAGCTAGTTGTAACCATTGATGGACATGAAGGAAGGAATTAGTCAGTCAGTCTGTCTGCCAGTGTTGTAGACATCATGTGGAAGCAGAGGGAGCTTATGTCATCATCAGTACTTGCCTCCTGGAGGTGTCCTGCTCTAATGAACAGCCTGGCTACTATCTGAGGCTGTGTTTCTACTCTACTTCAGAGGAGAAACCACAAAAGCAGGCACTCGGGGTTGGCATGGGGAGACCAACCTCTGTCCTCGTGTCTGATGCGGGCGAGAGACTGGGGACGCCAGGCTGGGCGCGTCTTCATTACCACATTTCCTCCACCCTCTGGCCTCTGCATGCCGGCTGGCTGGCCAGCCTATTAGAGGGGGACAGGCGTCATCGGGCCGGCCCAGCCTGGATGGAGCATGGTGGTGGGGGGGTGGTGCGGCATGGGGCCTCCTCTTGAACCTCACACCAAAGTGGCCATCCATGCTCCATCCACCACCACTCTGCTCAGGCTCGGGTAGAGCTGAGTTTGGGCCTTCTTCTTTGGCCATGTGTTTTCCTCGGCCGGTTTCAATTACTGGGCCCTAGTTGGAGGTGGGATGGCCGCTCTTCCTCTAAGAGTGTCTCCATCTGCCAGGCCCTTCCCTCCTCCCTGCCAGGCCCCACCCTTCCACATGGGCCAGGCCAGCAGAGGTGAAGGCCAGCGCCAGGGGCAGCCATGAATGCAGCCGGTTAATTCAGTAATGAGTCACAACATGAAAGACGTGGTGGACGGAGTGGGGAACGGACATGGAGAGTGAGATAAAGATGGAGAAACTGTCAGGGCTGCCTCGGGAACGCTGGAGCGAGGAGACATGGGAGCAGCGTGTGTTTGCGTGCCCATTCCAGTCTTTTCTCGCTTTTCTCTCGGCTTCCCCCTCGCCTTTCCCCCTTTCTTTTTGCTTTCTTTTCTAATTTAACTTTTCATAGACGTTTCTTACCCTGTTTAGTGCTCTTGCCAAGTCCCCCGGCGGACGGATGACAAAAGCCCTCTAAAAGCCATGTGATCTTCCATTTTCCGACAGCCACACTTCTGAGGATTAAGGCTATTTAATGACTATAATCTCCTTCTTTCTCAAAAGTGATTTCTCACATTCTGTCTCAGTCAGAGGGATTGCATTAGCATTAATAGATTTATAATTTGCCTGAATGACCAAATGTGCCAGGATTTTTTTCTTCTTCCCTCACCATTCTTTCTCCCTCCTCCTCCCCTACTTCTTAGTTATCTTTTTTTCCTTCTACTTCTTCTTCATGCTCAAGCAAGTGTTCCTTTGTATGTGGTGTGCTGTGGGGCAGTACATGGCTGGGGCTCAGCAGGACGGCGTACCTGTCAGTCGTGAGCAGCTCTCCCCTCTGCTCTCTCACCTCCGCTCGGCTCACATCAGAGACCAGCCTGTCAGGGGCCACACTTTCATTGTGTAGCCAAAGAATTCACCTCAGTAAAGGCCCTTTGGGCTTTTCTTCCCCTCACTTTCTTGGGGCCGCCGAGGGCTTCTCTCTCTCCTGTGTTGCCAGGGTTTAACTTGTGACAGGATGACTCTTATTCTGACACGGACACAAAGACATTAGAGAAGGACTGGGGGGAATGGCTACAGTAGGGAGGGGCTTGTCCAGACACACCAGCTGTGGAGACAGCGGTGTACAGGCCTTAACTGTAATCGGAGAAAAATAGTTGTTCCCCCTTCCATCACTCCGACACGCACATATAAATACATCACACACACAATGCAGGCGGCGGTACTTGGATCTCTATTCAAGCAATTCCAGTTACTACACTTCGGGGCTCAAAAATAACATTTGTGTTTAGATGTAGGTACTCAACAAAGCAGTGTGCTCCTGGTATGGGATGTAGGAAAGAAATAAACCAATTTCAGTAATTGTTAGTGTCTCCTGAACAAATCCTCTTAAAATATTTTGATTCACTATCTCTGTCCTTTCTCTTTCTTCTCATTCATGCTCATTTCTTAATTTGTAATTTTCCAATCCTGTAATATTCTTCTCTCCTGATATTGGCTGCTGGATGGCATCTCTCTCCTTTTGCCTTGATGGTCCATGTGATATCTCTATTTTATAGTCTTTTACAGCGGAGGATTCTTTCCTTGCTCCAAGCTAAATTCATAATTCATGTTTTTATAAAAATCTTACCCACAAACCCCTGTGGAGTTTTATTTGCTCCGCACACCACCTACATTTTCAAGTGCATCGATTCATCACATGAATTTATTTTCCACCAAATATGCTGTGCACACCTTTGTATAACAGATACTGTAGGAGGGGTGGTGGGAGGGGGACATTCTCACAGTTGCTTACAGGGAGAAGTCTATACCAAGTGCTTTCAAGGTTAGGCTATTCTCTCTCAGAATGTTTTGTTGTTGTCAATATTTAAATATTCATTGCAGCAACGTTATGCCTTTTGTTTTGTTACATAATTACATTGAGAAGACAGTCATTTATTTGAGAGTGGTCATGCCAAAATACAAATGAGATTGAGTCACCTGCCATCCAGCTACAGACTCGTTTACAAAGGAGGGTTTTATAAGATGAAATATGTGTGGATAGGGGAAAGGGGGAGGCTGTGTACTTATTGTAAACATTTGGTTGTGTGTGATGAGGAATACCAGAGGCTTCTCTATTCATCCATTTAGAGCAAAGTGTAAAATGCAGTCAAATAAAGCAAACAAACAGGCTGAGCTGGAGAATTCTGGGTTTGTCTGAGCCACCGTGGGATCCAGGCTCGCAGCATTCCTGCTCAATAAGTCATGAGGATTTCTCCTCTCCCATCCCCTCCTCTCCTCTCCTCTCTTCTTCTCCACTCTAGTTTAGATGCTAAATGGATGACGTGTGGGCTGTCAGGCCCCCTCAGAATGCACAAAGCAGGGCAGAATGAATATATGATCTGCTTTGTGTGTATTTATATTATGTATGCATTAATAGACTTTTGTCTGAACTGAACTGGAGAAACGCATGCGTAATCCCATGTTTTATTTCATTCACGTTGTCATATAAGAATATCCTCATTATTTGAGTGTCTTCTAATAGGTTTTTGGAATTTCAATCTGGTCCCTATAATGAAAATATGATGAGGCAGATGTAATTCTAGAGGGGAGTGGGGGGTGTTTTCTAAGGGATTATAAAGAGAGAGAAAATACACTTTGTCCTTATTTCTTCAATCCTGTGGGAATACATGTCTTTAATTCTTAGCTTCTATTTAGATTTGTTTTTCTTGTCCTCTCTAACATTTGAATTCTGTCTGTGTTTTGCATTGCAGATGGTGATGATGACCCTGGGCTCTCCTGGGTAGCGTCCTCTCCCTCCAGCAAAGACGTGGCATCGCCGTCACAGATGCTGGGGGATGGCTGCTGTGATCTGGGCATGGGCACAGGGGAGGAAGAAGGGGGCGCGGGGCTGCCCTACCCCTGCCAGTTCTGCGACAAGTCCTTCAGCCGCCTCAGCTACCTGAAGCGCCACGAGCAGATCCACAGCGACAAGCTGCCCTTCAAGTGCACCTTCTGCAGCCGCCTGTTCAAGCACAAGCGCAGCCGCGACCGCCACGTCAAGCTCCACACCGGAGACAAGAAGTACAGCTGCCAGGAGTGTGAGGCGGCTTTCTCCCGCAGCGACCATCTCAAGATCCACCTGAAGACCCACAGCTCTAGCAAGCCCTTTAAGTGCAGCGTGTGCAAGAGAGGCTTCTCCTCCACATCGTCTCTACAGAGTCACATGCAGGCTCACAGGAAGAACAAGGAGCACCTTGCCCTGCGTGCTGAAAAGGAAGGGGGGAAGCGTGGCAGCAATGCAGGCAGTGGAGGGGAGATGGACCAGGACCCATACATGTGTGACTACTGTGAGGAGACATTCAGCCAGACAGACGAGCTGGAGAAGCACGTAGTGACCCGCCACCCCCAGCTGTCTGATCGCGTTGACCTGCAGTGCATCCACTGCCCTGAGATCTTCAGCGACGAGGGCCCGCTGCTCTCCCACATCGAAAGGTCCCACGCCAACCGTAAACACAAGTGCCCTGTGTGCTCGGAGCAGTTCCCCTCTGTCGAGGACGTCTATTGCCACCTGGACAGCCACCGGCAGCCCGACTCCAGTAACCACAGTGCCAGCCCTGACCCAGTGCTGGGCAGCGTGGCATCCATGAGCAGCGCCACCCCAGACTCCAGTGCCTCTCTGGAGAGGGGTTCCACCCCTGACTCCACCCTGAAGCCCACCCAGAGCCGCCGCAAGCTGGCCCCCAACTCTGACCACGACGATGGGGGTCACTGGATGGCCAAGGTGACCTACAGCTGCCCCTACTGCTCCAAGAGAGACTTCAACAGCCTGGCCGTGCTGGAGATCCATCTGAAGACAATCCATGCAGACAAGCCCCAGCAGAACCACACCTGCCAGCTGTGTCTGGACACCCTGCCCACGCTCTACAACCTCAACGAGCACGTCCGCAAAGCCCACCGAAGCAGCGGGGGCGCTGCAGCGGCCTTCCCCCTGCTCCAGTTCACCAACGTGTCGGCCTTCCACTGCAACTACTGCCCAGACATGTTTGCAGACATCAACACCCTGCAAGAGCACATCCGCATGTCCCACTGCCTGCCTGGAGGAATGGTTGCAGGCTCCACCACCCTGGAGGGCAACCATGCCTTCTTCTGCAACCAGTGCTCCATGGGTTTCCTCACAGAGTCCTCTCTCACAGAGCACATCCAGCAAACCCACTGCAGCGGAGGAGGGGTTCCCAAGATGGAGTCCCCCATCCTGCAGCCCTCCCAGTCCTTCATGGAGGTCTACTCCTGTCCATACTGCACCAACTCACCCATCTTTGGCTCCCTGCTCAAGCTCACCAAGCACATCAAGGAGAACCACAAGAACATCCCACTGGCCAATAACAAGCGGCAAGCCAAGGTGGCTGACCTTAGCCCTGCCTCGTCTGATGTGGAAATCTCCTCCCCCAAACGCCATAGGCTGACTGTGGACTCTACCCTGGCAGGGTCCAATGGAGACTACCCCTGCAACCAGTGTGACCTACACTTTAGCAGCTTCGAGAGCTTCCAAGCCCATCTCAAGTCCCACCTGGAGATGCTGCTGAGGAGGCAGTCCTGCCCGCAGTGCAACAAAGAGGACTTCGACTCCCAGGAGTCTCTGCTGCAGCACCTGACAGTCCACTACACCACCACGTCCACACAGTACGTGTGTGAGAGTTGTGATAAGCAGTTCTCCTCTGTAGACGACCTGCAGAAGCACCTGCTGGACATGCACACCTTTGTGCTGTACCACTGTACGCTGTGCCAGGAGGTGTTTGACTCCAAGGTGTCCATCCAGGTCCACCTGGCTGTCAAGCACAGCAATGAGAAGAAGATGTTCCGCTGCACGGCCTGCGCCTGGGACTTCCGGAAGGAGAGTGACCTCCAGCTGCATGTCAAGCACAGCCACCTGGGACACCCCACCGGCCCTGCGGTCGCCGGCAAGGCCCGCAAGTGCATATTCTGTGGGGAGACATTCGGCACAGAGGTGGAACTGCAGTGCCACATCACCACCCACAGTAAGAAGTTCAACTGCCGCTTCTGTGGCAAGGCCTTCCATGCTATTGTGCTGCTGGAGAGGCATCTGAGGGAGAAGCACTGTGTCTTCGATGGGGGCAATGGCACTGGGAATGGGGGCAGCCAGAATGGTACACCCAACGGGGTGACCCAGAGCTCCAAGCGTGGGGGAGGAGGTGAAAGATCGACAGTGACCACGGAGCAGGCTGACCTGCAGAGCATGCTGCTGAAGAATGCCAGCCAGGACGTAGCCAACAGCCACGAGGTCAGCGGAGGCGAGGAAGAGCTGGACAATTCAGAGCCCATGTACGCCTGTGACATCTGTGGGGCGGCCTACACCATGGAGAGTCTTCTGCAGAACCACCGGCTGAGGGACCACAACATCCAGCCCGGGGACGACGACGCAGGCACCCGCAAGAAGAAGGCCGACTTCATCAAGGGCAACCACAAGTGCAACGTGTGCTCACGGACCTTTTTTTCAGAGAATGGCCTGAGGGAGCACGCCCAGACCCATCGTGGCCCAGCCAAGCACTACATGTGCCCCATCTGTGGAGAGCGCTTCCCCTCCCTGCTCACACTCACCGAACACAAGGTCACCCACAGCAAAAGCCTGGACACGGGCACCTGCCGCATCTGTAAGATGCCCCTGCAGAGCGAGGAAGACTTCATAGAGCACTGCCAGATGCACCCAGACTTGAGGAACTCTCTGACGGGCTTCCGCTGTGTGGTGTGCATGCAGACGGTCACCTCCACCCTGGAGCTCAAGATCCACGGTACCTTCCACATGCAGAAGCTCTCGTCCGGTGGGGGCAGTGGGGGCGGGGGTGGATCGGCCTCCTCCTCCCCCAACGGCCAGCTGCAGCAACACAAGCACTACAAGTGTGCCCTGTGCCTCAAGGAGTTCAAGAACAAGCAGGAGCTGGTGAAGCTGGATGTGAACGGGCTGCCCTATGGGCTGTGTGCTGGCTGTATGAGCCGGGCTACCAACGGCCAGTCTCCCAGCGGGGGCACCACGCCCCAGGAGGCCGGGGGAGAGAAGGTTGCGCCGGGGCTGCGATGCCCCGAGTGTGCTGTGAAGTTTGAGACCCTGGAGGACCTGGAGAGCCACGTTCAGGTGGACCACCCCGAGATGAGCCCGGAGACCAGTGGGGCCAAGAAGGTGACGGATGCCTCGCCTGTCCCTAAAGTAATAACACTCTCACCATATTCTCCACTATGGCTCAGCATACTGATTTATATTAAGAGCCACATACAATATGTGAAAATTCTAAGGTTAAGGTAACTGAGGTTTAATTTAGTAATTGATAAATCAATCACATAGTGAATACCCAACATTGTCCTCTGCGGTATAAAATAAATAGAACACATTACCAATTCAACAAAAAGTTAAATGGCCCTGCATTTAGAAACATCTAGTGAATTGATTAAAACTTCAAAGCGAATTCATATTATTCAGTCATTCCTAATGCTTTTTGAGTGATCTGAAATGTTGTTCCCACTTTTTAAAATCCCTAATATTTTAGCAGTATTTTCTAGCAGTGTGTCTGTTCCCAGTGGGTAGCGTGTCAGTAAGAAGTCGTGCTCAGTTAGATGTGTGAATTCATGGCTCTAGTGAATTCAGTGGGCCCTAGTGGTCCCTGCAGCTCAGCCCAGCTGAGGCTTTGTACGGCCTGTTCGCTCTACTAGATATTGACAGTGAGGTCCCAGGGACGCTCAATCTTTACCTGTGCCTTTGTTTCAGCTCAATGCAACAGCAAGGAGAAACCTCAAAACCCCCCCTCTCCCCACCAGTACATTCTTTTTGTATCAGGAGAGCGCGTGTGTGTGTGCACGCGCCGGCTGTGAATGAAAAAGTAATTTGATAACCTCTCTAAAATTATTGTCTACCTGTCTGTTGCATTGCAGAAGAAGACGTACCAGTGCATCAAATGCCAAATGACCTTCGAGACAGAGCGAGAGATCCAGATCCACGTCGCCAATCACATGATCGGTGAGTCAGCTTCATTATTTCCTGTGTGTGTGTTTATCTTTGTGCCCGTCTCTTCTTTGGGTTTCCTCTCTGGCTGCACAGCCTTCTGTTTGGCCTAGCCCTCGCCCTCTCTCTCCCCGGTCTGCACAGCACACAGGTGTGAGACAGACCGGTGAAATGAACAGCTCTATTTCTGAAGCTGCCGCCGCTCTCGACAGCTGTTCCATTGTTTAACACTTGACTGCGCAGCTGAGGCCGCAGTTGCAGGTCTGATTGGGTGGCAGGTAGCCTAGCGGTTAAGGGCGTTCGGTCAGTAATTAAAAGGTTGCTGGTTCAAATCCCTGAGCCGACTAGGCGAAAAATCTATCTGAGCAAGGCACTTACCCTAATTGTTCCTGTAAGAAAATGTATTAGGTTGTGGAAAATGTGCTATGATAATAGACAGATTCCCAAAACATTAAAACTGCCCAGTTGTGCTGACATTTAGATAATGTTTTTGTTAGGTTCCACAGGAAATTCCTAAAATGTTGTAAGAATGTTGACACAACACCTAGTCTAAATTCTTTAAAGGTTCCCAGAACATTTAATTAAGTTATTGGAGTTGTTCTTTTGATATTTACATAGGTTGCACAGAACATTCCCACAATGTTCCACAATTTCCAAATTAGTCTGTTTGTATGACGTTCATAGCATATTTGTTTTAGGTTTAACACATTATTCCAATGATGTTCACGTAATATACATTTGACCTTGTCTTGGAGGTCCTCAGAACATTTTAAGAACATTTAGAAAATGTTATATTTAAGATTGACCTAATATTACCACAACATTCTCAGCATTAGAATGTATAGCTCCATAAAGCATAATAATGCAGATTGGAGTACATCCCCATTATGTTTCTCACCAGATTTAATAGCAATTTGCATTTGAAGATGGTACAGTATAGCCACGTGCCATTTTAATTTAATTCATAGGACATTCAAACAGCATTTAATCATACACACACATCCATATTTTTTACACTTCATATGTTGACAGTCTGCACATGTGGAGTTTGGTTCCCAAGCCAGGTCTTTTATCCTCTGTGCCTCCAGCTCTCTTACATGTACTTGTTTCAGTATATAGCAATGTCGGTATGGTCAATCGGTTAAATAAAGGTTAAATAAAATTTAAAAAATGTAATCAGGAATTCCACGCTGGGTTGGGTTAAATGCGGAAGAATGACTAGGTATCCCCTTTCCTTATCCTTTTTAGCCTTCATATACATAACTAACACAGGGAAATAGAGGAACTGGATTTTTCACCATCACTTCCCCCATCCTCTTTATATGCTGCATACTTCTAGGCCCATATTTACAACGTATCCAAGACTATGAGTGCTGATACAGGATCTTTTCAGATCATTGCAAATAAGAGGGGGGCACATATCAAGGGTCTCAAAGTAGGAATTATATTGTCTGCGTTTTTAAAAGATCAACAATCCATTTTTACACCATTTTATTTTTTATAGTTGGTCTAAATTCTGCATTTCTGACTGGATTCATAAATCTGGACAAAATGAAGACATGCTCTCTTAGTAGATTACACCTGAGCCTCAAATTAATGTATTTTTTATTTTACCAAGAGTATGTGGGATTGAACCTGCAATCTTCAGCTTTGCAGTCAGATCATTAACCCATTGTGCCACCAAGGGATAGCTGTAGTACTGAGGTATTTTCTTCAGTCTAATATGGTCAATCAGGACATAAAACACTTTCTGAGTTATTAAAATGTCCCCATCCTCTTCACATGCTGTTGTACATATAACACTGTATTTTATTTTATGTTAAATCTAAAACTAATATGCTATGAATGTCATAAAAACTGACTTATTTGGAAGTTATTTAACATTATGCAACATTGTGGGAATGTTTTGTGCAACCTTCGTGAATATCATTAAGGGAATGTCCTGTGCAACCTAACTTAAACATTGTATGAATGTCATCACCACTGAGCATATTTTGTGTTTTGGAAACCTATCTCTTGTATCTTGTAATGTATCCACACTGTTCCCACAACTGAATTAAATGTTCTGGGAACCTTTAAAGAACTCAGAAAGGGGGTTCTGTCGACATTCTTGCAACATCAAAGGAATGTTTTTTGCACCCAGATACAAGCATTAACTGAATGTCAGCACAACTGGACAGTTTTAAATTTTTTGGGAACCTATCTCTTGTCATAGGCCCACAATGTTCCCACAACATAAAGAAGCATTCTGGGAGCCTTTAAAGAACAGACACAATATGTGCTGGGAATGTTCTTGTAACATCAGGTGAATGTTTTTTGGGAGCCTATCTCTTGTCATAGGCCCACAATGTTCCCACAACATAAAGAAGCATTCTGGGAGCCTTTAAAGAACAGACACAATATGTGCTGGGAATGTTCTTGTAACATCAGGTGAATGTTTTTTGGGAGCCTATCTCTTGTCATAGGCCCACAATGTTCCCACAACATAAAGAAGCATTCTGGGAGCCTTTAAAGAACAGACACAATATGTGCTGGGAATGTTCTTGTAACATCAGGTGAATGTTTTTTGGGAACCTATCTCTTGTCATAGGCCCACAATGTTCCCACAACATAAAGAAGCATTCTGGGAGCCTTTAAAGAACAGACACAATATGTGCTGGGAATGTTCTTGTAACATCAGGTGAATGTTTTTGGGGAACCTATCTCTTGTCATAGGCCCACAATGTTCCCACAACATAAAGAAGCATTCTGGGAGCCTTTAAAGAACAGACACAATATGTGCTGGGAATGTTCTTGTAACATCAGGTGAATGTTTTTTGCACCCTAAAAGAAACATTGAAGAATCATCCTCACAACTGGACAGTTCTTTGTGTTTTGGGAACATATCTTTTGTAATGTCCCCACACTGTTCCCACAACCTAATGAAACATTCTGAGAAACTTTTTAAAGAACAGACTAAATGTGTTCTGGGAACATTCTTGTAACATGAGGGGAACGTTTTATACAAACATTGTATAATCATCAGCATGACTGGACAGTTTTTGTGTTATGAGAACATTTGCCGCAACCTAACGAATGTTCTGGGAACTTTCACAGAACCAATTTTGGTTTGCTAGGAAAACATTACTGGTAACATTACTGATTATTACATTACCTGGAAACCTAATGAGAACTTTTGGGGAATATTCTGTGGTGGTTGCTACAGATGTTGTGCACAACATTTAGTGAATGTTAGGAGAACATTCTAAGGATATTTCATGAAACAAAGTATATATTTTTTAATCAAAACATTCTAAGGATATTATCATCCTAATGTTAGATAAAACATTAACTAGAATTTAATGGGAATCTTAGCTAATGTTCTGAGAATGTTCCCGGTTTGCTGGGATGTGCGTTTAACTGAAAAGTTCCTCTGTAGTTTTTTACGGGCTTCCTCTGTGTTGTTATTCTGTGAAGTAATAATTGCTGCAGCAGCATACTATAGTGTAGATTAACGAACTTGGCCTGTGAGTAATTTGGGAGAACAAACGGCAGAACGCTGGGAGCCGCAGCGACTCCCCAGCCTTCTCCAGGCCTGACAGCTGATACCAGAGTTGTGCCGGTTGATGTATTTTCAGTGCGTGGGTCCTCCTGAGTCCTGCAGTAGTTGTGTCTTGAGAGAGAGGGCTGGTACAGAACAGAACCACAGCTATAGTATACAGGCCTACTGCCTGCACCAGCCCAGAGTCTGGCTGGGAACAGAGACATTCTCCATTGGATTCATTCACCAGCCCAGTTTTCTTTCTTTCTTTTTCTCTCACTTCCACTGTTGACTTAATTTCCTCCGTTCCTCCTTCCCCAGCCTCACCCTGTGTTAATTTTCTCTCCGCTCTCTGATGAGGGTTGAAGACCCATCCATGTTCCCATGCTCTCTCTCATCTCCATCTCCACCACCCCTCCACCCTAAAAATCCTCTCCTTTCAGAGTTCTCTCCCCCTAAAAGACTGTACCGTGATGGGGTGATGGGGCGACTGGAAGAGGGGCAGGGGGAGCGCTTTTAAATGCTTGGCTCTCTCTCTCAGCCGCCATGGAGGGAATTTTGGGTTAATTAACATCATAATTGTTAGAAAAGCTGGAGGAGATTAATTATGGAATTGAGGAAGATTATTTTAAGTACTGTTATTTTATTATTTCTTTCTAACCCCTCTTCAAAGATGGATGACGTCTTTTCAGCATTGAAAAAGAGCAGTGTCTTAACCTTTATCTGGTGAGGCGTCTTTGGTGAGAAAATTGAAGAGATCACAGAGGAGGAGGGTTTTCTGCTCTCCCTGTCGCTACTCTCTTGGGCAGATTACGAAACAATCATTAAAAGCTACACTATCTGTCAGGTTTGATATATGACTGCTGAGGTTATCCCTGAGCTTTGATATTTACTCTCCACATTTCTCCTTATAGAAACCCTTCAGAATGCACAAGTATTAGTTCTCACGCGTTTAAAGCCCCAGTGAAGTAAAAAAAGTGATTTTGCTGTGTTTTATATATATTTCCACTCTGAGCTATGTTTTATATATATTTCCACTCTGAGGTTGGAATAATACTGCAACATTGTGAAAATTATGATAATGCCCCTTTAGTGTAAGAGCTGTTTGAAAAGACTGCCTGAAATGTCAGCCTGTTGTGGTAGGATGGAGTTTTGGTCTGCCTTGAGACATTAGTTAATAGACAATTAGACAATTAGTTAATAGACCAATAAGAAAGAGTTCCTAATCTCTCTGCCAATAACAAGTTTTCAGTTTTCCCCTCCCCACTTAGACCGCTACCAGACAGTCTTAGCAAAGAGCAATTTCTCAAGCAAGAGTTTTGCTAAGAAGCTATTTTTTTATATATTTTTTTACTATTTTAATTGAAAACAATCACAGTAAGGTACTTAATTGTTACCCAGAAATTATTTGATATTGAGATAAAAACAGCTGCATTGGACCATCAATGCATTTCCAACCTCCTAAAACATGTAGGGATTTTGCCTTTTGCACCATTTTTATATTTTAAATCAGTTTGTTGACTAGAAGAGTAGCAACAGTGAACACATTCTTCATTCTAATCCATTGTTCACAGTTTGTAAGGTGATGGATACTGTCTTTATCCCCATTGTGGCAGAGAGGCTGTTTAGGAGAGAGGGATCTAAAACAAGATGACTCCAGTCAGTGTGTTTTCTGTACGCCACATCACTAATGATAAAGCACCAGCGATGTGGCCTGCCCTTTTGTCTAACCATTTGTCACCTGTGGTAATCATGTCCACTTTATTTCTTCCTCTCCGCTACTTCGCAGGTGTTCTGACACTCACCTTCCATTTCCATAAATGTTATTGATGTTCGTCTGCCATCACAGGTCTGTGTGTGGTAGAGGTGTGTGTGTTGTGGGTGCACTTTGGTGGGTGTCTTTTGTCATTTATGCTATCTCAGCCCCTCTCAGAGCAATGTAACCCCCTGATGTAACTGAGAAACCTGAAATAAACTAACTTGCAAACACACACACACACTTCCCCTCCCCATTGTATGTTCCCTGTGCTCTTCACATTTGCACAGTGAGGATGTGCAGAGAGACACCCCACATACCCACCCATCCGGCCCTGTTATCCACAGTGATGTTTGTGAAGGTATGATCATACCACTGCTCTCCCCCTCACAGCTTTGTCTAGGAATGATCATTAACAAGGTGACACTACATCTCATTCAGTTTACATCCTGAACACTCCAACATCTGCTGAATGCTGGCTGCTCCCAGCCCCTTCCTGTGTGAGCCCACTCCACGCGTGTGTGTAGGATCTATGTTTGACTTCCCAATTGTCACTTTTCCTCTTTTCTCATACGCTTCCACCCCACAGAGTGTGTGGATGGGCAGGCACATGCACACACACACACACACACACACACACACACACACACACACACACACACACACACACACACACACACACACACACACACACACTTGCTTACCTTTGAAGATATGCACAAACTCCCTAAATACTTCTACCTTTTAACAGTGGTGAGAGTGGAACACAGCTAGGGGAGGATGAAGTGGTACAGGTGTGTCTAGATAAACTGATGTGTATTTAGCTGAAGTTGATGATTTACTCAGATGGCTTGTTATTCATGCATCCTCTCTAGCTGTGTTTTTTTTTTTGGTGTTGCTAGCCAAGCTCGAGTGCGGATGATAATCGATGAGACTGGGAGAAGTGGAGGAGCAGGCACGTTCTGCTGGAAGAGAGCTTAATCAAGCTGGAGAGAGGGGGTGTACCAACCTGGTGTTAATTAATCAGAGTGGTGCGCCAGGCAAACGCCATGCGAGCGGTGTTCTCCAGGAGGCAGTGGGCCTGGAGGAATGTGGGTTTATTTCTCCTGCTGCCTGTTGATTGAACTGCTCTGATTATTTAATGTAGACATACCACTGCTGTGTGCCTGGGTGGAGAGGAAACTGCTTAACAACACTGCTCAGACAGTGTCACACAGTGTCACGTGTGATTACGCTAGCAGAATTATCATGATACACACACATACTTGACATACATACAGTATACACACACAGATAGATAGATAAACCTGTTTACTTGCGTTACAGCCTCATTCCCACTGTTAAAGATCTTCCCTATCAGATTGGCCTGTCAGCCTGTCACTCAGTATCCAAGTAATTGACCTGTCAAGCGTCTCTCCACTGTGAGGTTAGACTGGAATGTGATTATACAGCAGCATCCTCAGGGCAGTGCCAGTGTTTTACTATGTCCTGGAGGACAGGTGATTTGAAGGGAGGCAGAGAGACTTCCAACTGTATAATCTAATCCAGTAATGTGATAGAGTCCTCCAAAGCTGCTCTAACTGCACACTGGGCAAAGTAGAGTGTAGTGTACCCATGGCCTCCTTAAACCCCTGTCAGACTACATCAGCTGTAATGGGATGAACAGATGGAAACTGACTGAGAGAGAGGGAAACTGACTGAGAGAGAGGGAAACTGCTGTCTGTTCTTAAAAACGTGTGCCTTTTCCTCTTAATCGTTTCAACATAAATATTCTAATACAATAATTCCTTAATACTGTAATCCTCTACAACAGTGTATTTGATCATTCATGTAAGATATAATTTTCTTTTTAATACCATGTTTCATAATAGGACTAAATAACTTGGTGGGTTCCTTGAAAGGAAGTAATTAATTTTACAAGATCTGTTTATACTTTTTCGATAAGTATTGACATGTCCATGCTAACAACCACCAACCACTACATTTGTGTACACTCTCCACCCATTATAATTGTCTACACACTCCCATAGTTAAACAGCCAGCCACACAAAATCCCATTTCACACACAGAGAAGAGGAGAGAGAGAAGACATTTTGGCCCGGGGTGATAACCTGCCTGTAGAGACACCCCAGTGTTCTGCTATTGTGTTGTAAAGCCCTGCGCCATGCCTGCCGTGTGGGCTGTGACTGATCCCCATGTCTGCGTGCCTGCGCAAAGATGGAAATAATCACAATAATAATAGTCCACCCCTTCCAGGGCCACATGCTGAACAATAGGAGTGGTGGACCAGAGCCTCTCATTTCCCAGGGAGAGAGAGTGTCAGAGGGCCAGATCATTTTCATTTCCTTTTCCCAGATGGAGGGATATCACAGGCTGGTCTCATAAACTAGACGTAACATCGTAAACTAAAATATGGCACTATGAAATAAGCAGGAAATGTTATGTTTGATATGGCCACATAAGACAAAAGGTTACTTAAGTCAAAAACAAAGGGGGGGGGGGGTTGTAACACAAACGTCTAGCAACCCAAAAGTTGTGTGTTCGAATCTCATTTTTACTCATTAGCAACTACTTACTGCTTTTTAGCTCATTTGCAACTACTTAGCATGTTAGCTAACCCTTCCCCTAATGTTAACCCTTTAACCTAACCTTAACCCTAACCCTTAAACCCTAACCTCTAGCCTAGCTAACTTTAGTCACCTAGCTAACGTTAGCGTTAGTCACTAAGCAACCTAGATAACATTAGCCACAACAAATTGCAATTCGTAACATATCGTATGAATTGTAACTCATAACATATCATACAAATTGTAATTTGTAACATATCATACGAAATGGATGATGGACATCCACAAATTAATACATACCATACCAAAAGTAACATATCATACTAATTTGAGCGTTACGGATTTTAATTTACTATGTTACATATAACCCTGAGTCCAGGTTGGATACCAAGGAGACAATACATTAGGAAGGCTGAGGTGAGTAGGGAACAATTTAAGCTAATATTTGAAAAAGTGTGTGGAGTCATTAGCAATGGCTGCTTTTTCAGTGTCTCAGCGGAGTGGTATTGTGGGCATGAAGACTAACTATTAATTAGTCTTGACAAAATTACTATTGAGATAAATTGTAAAATGCCTTATTCACATTATTTTTGTTATGACATAAGTCTTACACTGATGTGTATGATGTGGTAAAGCTTTCACATTTGAGACAAAAGCTCTCAGCAGTGTCGACGCCATCTTGTTTTCCTCATAGTGACAGGGGAATAGGGATGGAAGGACTGTTCTAAGAAACTGGATACAGTTCAGTGGTTCTGCATCTTCCCTATTTATAGGCTAGCCGTGCCGTAGCGGGGTGTGAGGTTGGGGGGGGGGGGTGCTGTGCACCACAGTGGGGCCACCCCCCAGGGCCCTAGGCTGGGGATCCCACCTGTGTGTTAATCACAGTGCTCTATGCATTCAGAGCGTAATTTTAGCCCTGGTTTGGCAGGGCTCAGTGGTGCAACTGGCCCTGCACGTCAGCCTCCCCTGCTGACAGGGGTGGGAGAGTCAGGGGGGAGGGACAGAAAAGGGAGGCAGATGGAAGAGGGGGGGGCAGCCTTACCACTCACACCTGCAGGGGGCTCCTCCATGGTTTGCAGCTGCACAGTGGAAAACAATAAAGCCTGCAAAAAAAAATGCCAGTGTGGTCCTCCTGAGAGACCCCAACACACAAAGAGAGGAGAGAAGTGAGGGAGAGAGAAAAGACAGAAAAGGGAATTCTAAGCAGGCAAAGACTGCCTTAGCAACTCAACCTAGAGCAATAAACAAGGTAAAGAGATACAGATTGTGGTTGTCGATACCCAGCTATATTTTTAAACCTTTCTCTTCTAAAAATACTCATGGTAGCTGATACAAATATTTGTGCGGTACAACTGCTACTGGTATTTGGTCAGAATATGCAAGCACCATTTTGTGCGTGTGGATGCATGTGCTGCTCTGAGTGTGTGTGGGCTTACACACTTCAGGACAGGCTGAGATGGGAGAAATGAGGAGCTTACTCATTTCACCTCACATGCACACACATTACCTCACCCCCACCCCTTCTCTCTCTCTCTCTCTCTCTCTCTCTCTCTCTCTCTCTCTCTCTCTCTCTCTCTCTCTCTCTCTCTCTTTGAATTCAATTTCAATTCAAGGGGCTTTAACACATGTTAACATTGCCAAAGCAAGTGAAGTAGATAATGTACAAAAGTGAAATAAACAATAAAAATTAAGAGTAAACATTACACTCACATTACACTCTCTCTCTCTCTCTCTCTCTCGCTCACTCACTCACTCACTCACTCACTCACTCACTCACTCACTCACTCACTCACTCACTCACTCACACACACACACACACACTGACACACGCGGCTCTGCTCTCCAACACATCCTGAGGAAAAGCATGCAGACACTAATGCCTCACTAATCACCGGCGCCCAGAACTCACAGCACGCCCACTCTCCTCTCAATCGCCCTTAATCAGCCAACACATTTCAATTAGCATATTGTGTTTAACCTCACTTTCATCTGCTTTTATTAGTAGATTGAGCTGTACTCTCTCTCCCCCCTATTCAGCCCTCTCTCTCTCGCCACCTCGCTCTCGCTCCACCTCCCACCTCTCTCTCTCTCCCCCTCCTTCCATCTCAAGGCTGGGTGTCTCTCTCTCCCCCTCCCATCTCAAGCCTGGGTGTCTCTCTCTTCCCCACTCCAGTAACTGTACCCGTAGAAGAGAGCAGTGTAATAGATCTATTAAAGCATCTACTGGAGTCAGACTGTTTCTCCCCTCAGCAAGGCCTAAACTAAGTCTGGATATACAACCGCATCAGTTGAGCACGCTAGTCTTATGACTCAGTTTCTTCATTGGTATTTCCATCATATTTATTTCCTGGTGGACATGAATTGTGATTTTAATCTTGGTCTTGTGACGACAGAGTAGAGTGAGTTGGTTTGATATTGAAGAATGAGCATCAGTCCGGGTCTGGATAAAGAGAGAGTATCAGGTGCATGGTATGGTAGCTGCTGCCCCACCATAACCCGCCATGTATGAACCCCCTAACCCCCATCTAATCATGGACCTACTGACTAACTGTCACCCTGCCTTCTCTTTCCACCCACCTTGCCTGTCGGACGCCTGTAGGAGAACCTGCCCAGCTGCAAGGTTTGTCCCCCTTCTCTCTCCATACCAAGCTGTGTGAATGGAGACCTGTCTCACTGCCTGTTGAGCACTGGGAAAGAGTGGGGAGGGGGACCCGCCCATAGGGCTACAGGGCAGGACACTGCATGATGCACACAATAGATAATATTGTACAATACTCCAAATAAAAAATAGCAGAATGCTTAATTGGCACTGCAACCGTGTAAAGAGGTGCTGTAGCTCCACTCTCAATGCCAACCCTCTCATATTATTTGCACACCAACATAAAGGTTCACCCCCCACCCCTGATGATGGCTGTGTATGCATGATGAACCTCTCCCTCTCAGCCAGGCCCAGGGTACAGCCAATCACCTAAATCTAAGTGCCCCCGGGGGAGCCCAGCTAATGATGCATCTCATTCATGATTCTCACTTATTCATTTCAATGAACTTAGCGAGCTAGCGCCCTGACCATGAACCCAGATGAGCAGAGTGGCGGAAAGGCATCCCGGCTGATCCCTTTAACCCAGAAGTGATCTCACAATACAGTAGTGTAGTCATGTTATTATTCCTCTCCTCCTACTATCAGGTCAAGTCTCCCAACTATAGTCCTGCTGTCTTGAACTTTAAGTCATATGTTTGCCTTAATGCATGAGTGATGTTTAAGGTAGTATCTATCCTTTACAGACATCATGAGACTAACCCTTTATACTGAGGCCAGACCTGTACTCTGTTCTCTTCCTGTGACAACCCAGCTATCTGCCTCTAGTGATATCTGTCTGTGCTGCAGTTGGGCAGTGCTTGAGCAATCTCCTAGTAGTGTGTGTGTGTCGGTGTGTGTGTGTGAGGTGAAGAGAGAGTGAGGGAGAGAGACTGGTGAGAGAGACCTGGTGTGGGCTCTGTGTCACTGAAGACTTAATGAGGCAGCACACAAGAAGCTTTAGGAGTCCATGGATGTGGATAATGTGGATGATGGCTCACTCCACTGTGTGCATGAGTGTGTGTGTGCACCGTGTGCCAGCCTGATAGCCATAGGGCAGTGTTTTTGACAGATGAAAGCCGCTCTCTGCATTCAGTCCAGGCTCATTACACCATTGCTCATGAGTAAGGTTAAATAATTATTGTATCATCCATGATCCTCATTCAAATAGTCACCATCTCAAATATGCCTCTATATCTGCCCTTCCCTTGACTGTAGAACATGATAGTGTTAATGAGGTGTGTTGGAGGATGTTGGTTGTCTACTGGTCTCCACTGAACACACAGTAACACACTGTGGTGATGCTACGAACATGGGAACAGATGACAGGCCCCTCATGCATATCCCTCACCACCTGGAGCCAGCCAGCCAGAACACCAGAGGGGAGTGAGGGAGGGAGGATGGAGGGGGAAGAGGGTATCAGGGAGGGAGGGAGGGAGGTTATCATGGAAGAAGGGAGGGAGGGAGGGTATCATGGAAGAAGGGAGGGAGGGAGGGTATCATGGAAGGAGGGAGGGCGGGTATCATGGAAGGAGGGAGGCTATCATGGAGTGGGGGAGGATGAAGGGAGAGAGGAGGACATGTATATTTCTCCTTTAAGGACCTTCTTGACTGCTTCATTGTGATTGGATATGAGGGGAGTCGATTGTTTAGCAGAATGTCAGCTGACCTCATCATACAGACAACATTAAGTAATGTTGTTGCGATGTTTACATGCACACATGCACAGGAACACAGGTGTGCACATGGTCGTAGGCTGCCAGCCAGACTGAAGTGCTTATGAGTCAGAGAGCCTCCCACAGAATCTAGGTAGCAACTAACCCAATAACAGTAACTACTTTACGGCCATTGTATTCCTGTCATTCTCTCTTTCTCCCTTTCTTTCTCCCTCTCTCTCTTTCTCTGCCGCTCTCTTCTGTGTTCCTCTAGTTACCCACACTGAGAATGACATGTTTGAAAGTTTAAAAAAAGCAAGAGGAGAAATTGCTCAGATGTTGGTGAAGTGTTTGTTTGCAAGGCTGAGTGCTGCTTGATCCCCCTGAGAGCTCATTTTTCCACGTTTGCGCTTGATTTGCTTCTTATGCTGTCTATTAAAAGTAATTACAAGCTGTTTGGAGATCTATAAGAGAACTGCTCAGGGGGAGCTCCTCCAAAACGTGTGGGAACAGAATGGAAAATTGGCACACTAGTGTGTGTGTGTGTGTGTGTGTGGGGGGGGGGGGGTGCATGAGAATAATGATGAGAAATGAAAAGAGGGGCTACATGTAATCCATTTTTCCGTGTGTGTTTTATACAAAGGTAAATGTCATTTGTGTCTACACCCACTAATGCCAGCCCTTGATGTCTGTGTTATACAGTAGTAGAGAGTGTATTTGCGTCTCATACCTTAAGTCGCCCTCTGCTTGTTTTAGTGATGTCAGAGGTGCACCTGCCCTTCTCTCCCCCTCGCCCCGCCCGGCTCTCACACCCGCCCAGGTGTGGCTGAGCCAGCTGCTGGGGAGAATGGGACAATTAAACTCCCTCCTCCCCCTCTCTGCCTCCTCTCCCTGCTTTGTCTGGTAATTGTTAAAAGACAAACAAGCCGCTTGCCTTTCTGCGCATGATAAACACGGGCCAGCCACAATTAGCTCCTTGCTTAATTTGTTAACTATTCTGAATTTATTTTCTCGAGTGACAGTGGCATCTGTCGCAGCTGGTGAGGAAGGTGTGGGGTACAGTGGTGAGAGGCGGTGCGGGGGGTGTGGGGAGGGTGCAGGGGAGCAGAGCATCACACACCATAATAAATCACACTGACCTGAGTGTGTGAGCTCACAGCAGAGGACAGAGTGCATAGGAGAGATGGAGGGAGGAGAGATGGAAAGATGGAGAGATGGAGAGATGGAGGAAGGGATGAGGTAGTCATGGACGGGGAGGAGAGTAATAGAGACAAGTTAATCAACAGAGAATAAATCAGTTGATCTTTGACCTCCAGGGTTCTCCAATGGTCTCTGTTAAGGCTAATGACCTGCTATCTCATAGTTCATTTAGAATGGAAGATGTGCAGATTGGGTTTTAGATCAGTCTTTCTGATGAAGTCAGATAAAATGCTAAGTTTCTAACTCCTCTGCGCTAATTAGCATCTCCTGTCTGTCAGAGGTGATTTGAGTCTGATACGTCAACGGGGCTCCAGGTGGGAGGCATGAGAGGATGTCACAGCTCATCTCTCTCCAGATCAAGCAGAATGTCAGCTAGAGATGATTGGGGGAAAGTTTCCCGAATGCCCCCTTCCTTTTAGCTGCTGAGGGCCGGGGGTGGAGATCCCAGCGCGGCGCAGCACAGGCCCCCCGCCTGCAATTAGCTTCTCCGTATGTGCCTCTGTGTTTGTGTACGCGTATGTGTGTTTGCACATGTTTGTGTGTATGTCTGGGTGGGAGAGGCAGGTGCTCGTCCTCTGTGTTCAAAGCCCCACTCCCAGGATGCAAAGCGTGGCTCCCAGTAAGGTGACAGGCTGACCGACACATGCAGCTTTGATACAGGGTTTAGTGAGCATCACACGGTTAAATAGGAGAGGGGAGTCAGGATGTAACAGGAGGGAAAATGTACAGCTGGCAACCTGATGTGATTTAATACTCAGGCTACCATGAGTTTTCTGGGGTTTCACTTTTTAGGGAAAATATTTGTTACAAACTTTTTTATTTTACTGTATGTTATTACACCCCGTGTAATATAATTACTCCCGAATTCAAATGAAGAAGGTGTGGCAACTTTGTGGTTACATTATGCTTTAATTGGTCTAACTGGAGTAAAAACAGACAGAAGCAGGGAGGATGGAAAGAGTGTGAAAGAGATTATTAGGGCAATGGAGAGATGGAGAGAGAGAAGTGGGAGTTGGCAGGAAGATAGAGGGAGAGATGGAAAGAGGGAGATGAAGAGGGATCAGTTGGACGGTGGGGAATGAAGGGAATTTGGCAGTGAGAGGGAGTGAGGGAGAAGAGGTGGAGGACTGCATGAGCAGTGATTTTGATGGTGAAGAGGTGGAGGGAGGGCAGAGATGTCCACTAGGCCACTGACAGGGGGAGGCTGACCTTCCAAAGCCAGGGAGAGGTTGAGGACAGGGGGTTGATGGAGAGAGGGATAAGGGACAGACACAGGGATGGGAGGATAGAGAGAGGAGAGAGGTGGGGGTGTGAGGAGAGTGATAGCTGCCTGACAGGGGCTCTTCCGGTTTTTGGCATGCGCGGTGAGCAGCTGGACTTCATTAGGCGCTGGTGTTAATTACTGGGACCAGACTGGAGCAGTGCGAGGAAAACACTCGCCTCAATTCAGCCAGGGTCACCTTGAAATCGTTTAGCATCAGAGAGAGAGAGGGGTGGAGAGACAGGGAGAAGTGGGCGCATGTGGGAGAGTGAGGCACCCATTCTTTTGTGTGTAGTGAGTAGCGCACAGATTCATAGTTGCGATTCAGGCTGTAATAAGACACAGTGTTGGTTCATTAGTGATTAGTGATCACTGATTGCTGTTGACGGCGTTTACAAATGACCATTAAATGATGCAGCTGCTGCTGATGTGGAGGGTGGTGGAAAATGGAAGCAGATCAAATCAGGATCATGCATACAGAATACAGCTCTGGGTGGATATGGACTAGTCACACTGCATTTCACTGATCTAATGTTGCTGTGCTGTCAGTGGCAGGGTAGTAAGGCTGGTTGTAGTACACAGCGTATGAAGACATTGGATACAATCAGGCATGTTCTGTACACACACACACTGAGCGGTTTTAGCAGTGAGGCGTGCAAGGTTTATCTTGGCTGTGTTTTCCTGATTACAAAGTATGATGACAGGAAGAGACTGAAATGAAAGGAAGAGACTGAAATGACAGGAAGAGACTGAAATGACAGGAAGAGACTGAAATGACAGGAAGAGACTGAAATGAAAGGAAGAGACTGAAATGAAAGGAAGAGACTGAAATGAAAGGAAGAGACTGAAATGAAAGGAAGAGACTGAAATGACAGGAAGAGACTGAAATGAAAGGAAGAGACTGAAATGAAAGGAAGAGACTGAAATGACAGGAAGAGACTGAAATGAAAGGAAGAGACTGAAATGACAGGAAGAGACTGAAATGAAAGGAAGAGACTGAAATGAAAGGAAGAGACTGAAATGACAGGAAGAGACTGAAATGACAGGAAGAGACTGAAATGACAGGAAGAGACTGAAATGAAAGGAAGAGACTGAAATGAAAGGAAGAGACTGAAATGAAAGGAAGAGACTGAAATGAAAGGAAGAGACTGAAATGACAGGAAGAGACTGAAATGAAAGGAAGAGACTGAAATGAAAGGAAGAGACTGAAATGACAGGAAGAGACTGAAATGAAAGGAAGAGACTGAAATGACAGGAAGAGACTGAAATGAAAGGAAGAGATTGAAATGAAAGGAAGAGACTGAAATGACAGGAAGAGACTGAAATGAAAGGAAGAGACTGAAATGAAAGGAAGAGACTGAAATGAAAGGAAGAGACTGAAATGACAGGAAGAGACTGAAATGAAAGGAAGAGACTGAAATGAAAGGAAGAGACTGAAATGAAAGGAAGAGACTGAAATGACAGGAAGAGACTGAAATGAAAGGAAGAGACTGAAATGACAGGAAGAGACTGAAATGAAAGGAAGAGACTGAAATGACAGGAAGAGACTGAAATGAAAGGAAGAGAGGGCAGAGGAGAAATGCTGAAGCAATAGTATTCCGTTCTTATCTTCTCCCTCTCAAACAGTTGTGTAAAATGGTGTTTTCTCGATTCTGCTCCCTATAATAATAAAAAGGTCCCCTACAATCTCCTCCCTAATTCTCAACCATGACTGTTTTTCAAGGCTTTTTTGTCTTCTAATGCTTTCTTCTCCCCATCGAAAATCAATGCATTCTGATTCAATAATTTCCCAGAGTGCATTGCTCTGGGCTCCTTGTGTTGAGAGAGGTGACAAATCTCGCCATGGCGGTGTGAACCTTTCCCCCTCTTTCCCCTTCGTCTTTCTCCGTTTCCTCCCTGCTTTTGGTTTTCTTTCATCTCTCTCTCTTTCTCTCCCAACACTGTGTTGCGACATAGCTCAAGAATTCATTGGAATTTCACAGCCTTCCAGGGCTCTCGTGAAAAACACTCATTTGTGACGGTGCCAACCTGTTAATGGCGGATGGCGGGGTCTTGCCGAATCCCACCTCCGCTCCCCGGTGCTCGTTATGGTGCGCTCGGCGCCGCGTGCTGCCTCCCATACATCTGCCAAACTCAGCTGCCAGGGAGTGGCGTAATTATCCCGTCGGAGCAAGCGACGCCTCCATACCGCCACAACTGGGGTTTCATTAGAGACCTGCACCTGTGGAGATGCTATGGTGCCCCCAATGTGTGAGGGTGTGTGTGTGATGCATATTGCGGGGCATGAAGCTGTGGGTGTTAGGGCCGTCTGTGTGACTTAGTTTGAGGTTGTTTTTTCGCCTGTAACAGATTGATTTCTTACCATGGTGTTTGAGAGTTGAGTTTAGAGGCTGTCTGCGCTCAGAGCTCCATACTGGGTTAGTACAGTTATGATCTAACACAGTTAGTAGTTCACATCTGTTTTAGTCTCTAGACTGCATGTCGGATCAGTATTTTATTTTGTTCCCTCTCCCCTTTGCTTGCGTATCCCTGATATTGTAATTGTAGTGCCGTGTTCGGCAGGCCTAGTGCATAGTGAGGCAGGAATAGCAGTGCTGTCTGGGGCTGGGACGGCTGGGAGGGTTCGGGAGGGGAAAGGTGTCGCTGGCGGTAAGTGCAGGGTCATTAGCATCTCCTGACTGAGCTGAGACCTGAGAGCACAAATTCTGCTCCTTGCCTGGGCCGTCACACACACCAGCTGTGGCTGACTTCATTGCAGTGCATAAGGTCATGTGTAGAGACTTAGAGTAGACTGTGCCGGAAAGTCTTCCCGGTTAGTTCAAAACATGTGTTTGAGTGGTTACGCTAGGTTTACCAGCAGAACTCTTTACTGAGCGATGTGTCTTTTTACAGCTATATGTAGTTTCATGGATGTATCCTCTCCCTCCAGCTAGAAGCCCCCTGACAGCCAGTACGTATCCCAGTGAGGGCCCAGGCACAGGTAGTGCTCTGGTTTCCCCTGCACCCTCCCAAACAGGAGTATCTTCATCTATTACTGCTGCAGGAGACAGGCGAGAGGGGAATTAGGGGGTGCAGGGGATTTATGTGGGGGGTCACTATGAAGAGAACATAGAGGGCAGTTAGAAGGCAAGGGGGCATGGGAGTGTTCCTTTTTCTCTCTGTGAGTTCTTGCAGACCTCTGTTTTCAGTCAAGCTATGACGACGCCTGGTCCACAGCAAATCTGCCCACTAGCAGAAGTAAAGCCATGGCAAGGGAGTTAAATCAGTTTGTGTTACTGTGTGTTTGTGTGTTTGCGTGCATGTGCGCATACATGTGTATGTGATGGCTCTGGGCGGTATTATTCCGATTTTCCCTAATAGGTGGACCATGGAAGAACCATAAACCCCTTCTAAAGAGCCTCATAGACCCACTGGACTCCCAGACTTCCTCTTATACATGCCAATCTAAGCACAGGGTGATTCACACATGATGGTACAACTGCAGGAAATGTGAAAATGATCTCCCTGCCCGAGACACTGTGTGTGAGGCAGAGAGCAGGCTGAACAGACATTTCATGTCTAGATCAATGATGTGAAAAGTGGTGTAATATATTGTCAGTACAACTATAGGTTTAGTCCAGTTTAGTGTGGATCAGAGTGGTGAATGGTTTTCAGACTACTCTATCCAGCCCTGATCATCTTGAACATGAGATCTCAGGGGTTAAAGATGAGGTGTCGAAGTGTCTTGCAACATTGTCTGGTTTACGCATTTAATATTTATTTGCTCAACCCTCTTGAACAAATAAATATAAATTTTCTCTGCAAGACTGAGGGGATTTGGCGGGAGAGTGAGGGACTGAGTGAGGAAGGGAGGGGTCTGGCGGTTGGTCCATCAGTCACATTAAAACACGCTGACAGCCTTCGGTTCCACACTAAACTTTGGACAAATAGCTTTCAGATCGATAGTTTCCCAACAGCAATATTTGGTATCAATGCATGTTCTTCTCATTACACCATGTGGCGGCCGTCTCCACGGGCGTGAATAATTTATCCTCCCGACGTGAACTGACTGCTAAAAGAGGGGAGGCCGCTCTCTCTATTTCTCTCTCTCTCTCTCTCTCTCTCTCTCTCTCTCTCTCTCTCTCTCTCTCTCTCTCTCTCTCTCTCTCTCTCTCTCTCTCTCTCTCTCTCTCTCTCTCTCTCTCTCTCTCTCTCTCTCTCTCTCTCTCTCATTCAATTGACTTTATTGACATGGCAAGTTCATTATTACTTACATTGTCAAAGTATACATATCGAAAAAATAAAATATATATGTATATATATTTATACACTGCTCAAAAAAATAAAGGGAACACTTAAACAACACAATGTAACTCCAAGTCAATCACACTTCTGTGAAATCAAACTGTCCACTTAGGAAGCAACACTGATTGACAATAAATTTCACATGCTGTTGTGCAAATGGAATAGACAACAGGTGGAAATTATAGACAATTAGCAAGACACCCCCAATAAAGGAGTGGTTCTGCAGGTGGTGACCACAGACCAATTCTCAGTTCCTATGCTTCCTGGCTGATGTTTTGGTCACTTTTGAATGCTGGCGGTGCTTTCACTCTAGTGGTAGCATAAGACGGAGTCTACAACCCACACAAGTGGCTCAGGTAGTGCAGCTCATCCAGGATGGCAAATCAATGCGAGCTGTGGCAAGAAGGTTTGCTGTGTCTGTCAGCGTAGTGTCCGGAGCATGGAGGCGCTACCAGGAGACAGGCCAGTACATCAGGAGACGTGGAGGAGGCCGTAGGAGGGCAACAACCCAGCAGCAGGACCGCTACCTCCGCCTTTGTGCAAGGAGGAGCACTGCCAGAGCCCTGCAAAATGACCTCCAGCAGGCTCAAACAGTCAGAAACAGACTCCATGAGGGTGGTATGAGGGCCCGACGTTCACAGGTGGGGGTTGTGCTTACAGCCCAACACCGTGCAGGACGTTTGGCATTTGCCAGAGAACACCAAGATTGGCAAATTCGCCACTGGCGCCCTGTGCTCTTCACAGATGAAAGCAGGTTCACACGCACATGTGACAGACGTGACAGAGTCTGGAGACGCCGTGGAGAACGTTCTGCTGCCTGCAACATCCTCCAGCATGACCGGTTTGGTGGTTGGTCAGTCATGGTGTGGGGTGGCATTTCTTTGGGGGGCCGCACAGCCCTCCATGTGCTCGCCAGAGGTAGCCTGACTGCCATTAGGTACCGAGATGAGATCCTCAGACCCCTTGTGAGACCATATGCTGGTGCGGTTGGCCCTGGGTTCCTCCTAATGCAAGACAATGCTAGACCTCATGTGGCTGGAGTGTGTCAGCAGTTCCTGCAAGAGGAAGGCATTGATGCTATGGACTGGCCCGCCCGTTCCCCAGACCTGAATCCAATTGAGCACATCTGGGACATCATGTCTCGCTCCATCCACCAATGCCACGTTGCACCACAGACTGTCCAGGAGTTGGCGGATGCTTTAGTCCAGGTCTGGGAGGAGATCCCTCAGGAGACCATCCGCCTCCTCATCAGGAGCATGCCCATGCGTTGTAGGGAGGTCATACAGGCACGTGGAGGCCACACACACTACTGAGCCTCATTTTGACTTGTTTTAAGGACATTACATCAAAGTTGGATCAGCCTGTAGTGTGGTTTTCCACTTTAATTTTGAGTGTGACTCCAAATCCAGACCTCCATGGGTTGATAAATTTGATTTCCATTGATCATTTTTGTGTGATTTTGTTGTCAGCACATTCAACTATGTAAAGAAAAAAGTATTTAATAAGAATATTTCATTCATTCAGATCTAGGATGTGTTATTTTAGTGTTCCCTTTATTTTTTTGAGCAGTGTATATAAATAAATGGTGGGACCAACAGCAATAATAATAGTAGTAGTGGACATGGGATTACCATTAACAACAACTACAACAACAATATTAATCAGAACAACAATACATTAAAGCAACAGTAGTAGACCAGTCTCAACATGACTGGGAAGACACATGACCTGGTATGAAAGACAAAACAAAACAAGAAGGGAAATATTATCAACATTACTTTGCACTTTTCACTGGCTGTCCTTCAGGTTGTGGCAGGAGGACACATATTTGGCTGCCAAAACTGCGCATTTTGGCTTTTCACCCAATAAATATTAGATTTTTTCTTCATCTTTTATAGTTTCAAATTCTTGTATTGAATTATAATTTTGGGAAATAAATATTCTCTTAGGTCTGAGTATTTGTCACAGTGTAATAGGAAATGCAGCTCTGTCTCTACCTCTCCCCTAGAGCAGAGTGAGCACAGCCTGTCCTCTCTGTCTCTTTCTCTTTCTCTCTCTCGCTCCCTCTCTCTCTCTCTGTCTCTCTGTCTCTCTCTGTCTCTGTCTCTTTCTCTCTCTCGCTCCCTCTCTCTCTCCCTGTCTCTCTGTCTCTGTCTGTCTGTCTGTCTCTCTCTCTCTCTCTCTCTCTCTCTCTCTCTCTCTCTCTCTCTCTCTCTCTCTCTCTCTCTCTCTCTCTCTCTCTCTCTCTCTCTCTCTCTCTCTCTCTCTCTCTCCCTGTCTCTCTCTTTCTCTCTCTCTCTCTCTCTCTCTCTCTCTCTCTCTCTCTCTCTCTCTCTCTCTCTCTCTCTCTCTCTCTCTCTCTCGGTGCATGCTGGGTGTTTTTGGAGTCTGAGTGTTTGGTGTGGAAAGCTCTATCCTAACTAACTTTCTTGATTCTTTTCTTTACATGTTATTTTCTATGGTGGAGGGTTAATGCAATATTTGTTTTTGGCGGTATCCAAAGTTTTTTTTTCAAAGTTAGGGTGGAAGAGGACAGAGTAACTTTCCTGGGGGTTGGAAGGTGTAGTGTGCGCAATGGCTTCTCAGCCTAGCGCGGAGGAGACGCTGTCTATACAGCATGGATTCAGGTGTGTTCCTGAGAACGGAGTTAAGGTGGAGGAGGTTCTGCTCGCGGTCGGTGAACAGGTAGGAGCTGAGTTTATACATTCTGCTTCTAGAATGAACAAAGCTGTGGTTGTGTTCATGAAAAGGGCTAATTTGGTCGGTAGGCTAATTGCTAGCGGAATATTTGTAAGGGATGTGTTGGTGTCAATTTCACCTCTCTCTACCCCTTCAACAAGAGTTGTAGTGGCAAATTTGCCTCCGTTTATCACGGATGATCAAATTAGGAAAGAGCTGAGTCGTTTTGGTAAGTTTGCTAGCGGTTTCCGTGTACTGTCAGCAGGGTTTCAGGCAGATGCCGTTAAACACGTTGTTTCGTTCCGGAGGCAAGTGTTTATGTTTCTGAACAACAACGAGCAACAGCTAAATGTGCATTTTAAAGTGAGGCATGGGGAGGGTCTCTATGCAGGTTTTGCCAGCACAGATAGTCTACGGTGTTTTGAATGTGGGGATTTGGGGCACAAGAGCTTTGCGTGCCCACATAAAGGCCGTAGACAAGGTGAGGATACAAGCGCAAATGGGGGAAATCGAGGTCAAAATGCAGGGGGTAAGGAGATGCAGACAGCAGAGGCTGGGCCTAGTCAGTCTAGAGATGGTAGGGTAGTGGAGGCTGGGTCTAGTCAGGCTAGAGATGGTGGAGAAGCAGAGGCTGGGTCTAGTCAGGCTAGAGATGGTGGGGAAGCACAGGCTGGGTCTAGTCAGGCTAGAGATGGTGGGGTAGCTGAGGCTGGGCCTAGTTATGCTATGGAGGGTGGTGTAGAGGGTGCTGGGTCTAGGCAGGCTATGGATGGTGGTATAGCAGAGGCTGAGTCTAGTCAAGCTATGGATGGTGGGGTAGCTGAGGCTGGCCCAAGTCATGCTATGGAGGGTGGTGTAGATGATGCTGGGCCGAGTCATGCTATGGAGGGTGGTGCAGATGATGCTGGGCCGAGTCATGCTATGGAGGGTGGTGTAGATGATACTGGGTCTAGTCAGGTTATTCTAGTGGATGAGGAGAGTATAGTGGGGAAGTGTAAGAGATTAGGGGGGGAGGAGGAGGGTGTCAAGCGGAAAAGGAAAAAGGGTGTGGACAAAGGCACCATGGAAATGTTGCCTGTTGCTGTGGGTGAGGCCCTAACCAGAGAGAAAGGGCAGGTGGTCAGGGTGGGAGATAGAGAAGAGGAGGAAAGTGAGTCTGAGGAAGAGGATGAGGAGTTATTTTTTTCAGACTCCTCTTCAATTGGCCCGGAGCTGACAGCCAGTCAACCAGAGGGGTCTAAGTACACGTTGAGAGAACTGACAAGGTTCCTGAATGAGACTAAGGGGAAAAAAGTTAATCTTGAGGCTTTTTTTCCTGATTCTAGAAAGTTTGTAAGATCAGTACAACATGCTATGAGAAATGAGGGGCATGGTGTCCTCTCACCCAAGAAACGGTTTAGGTTGAGGAAGTGGGTCACAACAGTGCGTAAAGGTTTACCTTCAGACACTGTTTAAATGTTTAATTTCTTACTGACACTGGGGCTTTTTGAGTTTTCCTATTGGTCTATTTCTCTGCTGGCTTTTCTCCCACTTCTTATGGAGACTCTTTGGGTAGGCTCGCTTAATATAAATGGTGCCAGAGATGCGGGAAAGAGGAGTGTGTTGGGTGAATATGTAAAACAAAAGAAAGTACAGGTGTTGTTTCTGCAGGAGACGCATAGTGATGTGGTGAATGAAGTTGATTGGGGGCTCTGGTGGAAAGGGGCAAGTGTGTTGAGCCATGGGACAAATCTTAGTGCAGGGGTGGCAGTCCTTTTTGCACCGGGTCTGGCTGTAAAAATTTGCTCCTCAAAGGAGGTGTGTAGGGGCAGGTTGCTTGTTGTTAAAGCAGAGATTAACAACATGGGTTTTGTCTTTATAAATGTGTATGCGCCTAACACAGGGAGAGAAAGAGGGGTTCTATTTGGGAGTCTTAGACAGGAACTCTCACAAGTAGCGCCTGAGGAGACGCTGGTGATCGGAGGTGACTGGAACTGTACAATGGATTTTACAAAAGACAGAAATGGGGAAGAGCCTCATTCAGTGTCAGTGGGAGTGTTAAGGGACATCTTTAATCAGTTTGACCTAGTGGATGTTTGGAGAACTAAACATCCAAACACAAGACAGTATACGTGGGTGAAGGTTTTTGGGGCTAGGGTGAGTGCAGCTCGACTTGATCGTTTTTACATGTCCAGGAATCAGAGCAATAGGCTGCTGGGTGCTACCATTCTCCCAGTGGGGTTTTCGGATCACCACATAACCATGGCTCGGCTGTCTATTTCACCAGGGCCCCGGCAGGCATCTTATTGGAAGTTCAATGTAAAGCTCTTACAAGATGCCACTTTTTGCTCAGGTTTCCAGACTTTTTGGGAAAGATGGGGGCAGCGAAGAGAGGAGTATGAGTCTCTGAGTCAATGGTGGGATGTGGGGAAAGTGCAAATTCGGCTTTTCTGTCAACAGTACACAGCTCTCTCATCCTCAGAGGCTAGGAGAGTATTGGGGGAACTAGAGCGGTGTATTAGTGAGATGGAGGTAGAGATGGTGGGGCAAGGCAATGTAGGCCTCCAGGCTAACTTAGCCGAATTACGTAGGGACCTGGGTAGTTTTTTCCAGGTTAAAGCAAAGGGAGCACTTGTAAGAGCTAGGTTCTCCATGCTAAAGGAGATGGATGCTCCCAGCTCCTTCTTCTTTGGTTTGGAAAGACAGAGCAGTGAAGCCAAGGGTATGCATTGTCTACGGCTGTCTGATGGGCGGGTGACCTCTGTGGTGGGGGAGATGCGGGAGCGGACTGTGGAGTTTTATACTGAATTGTATAGGGCAGAAATGTGTGATCCTATGTGTGCTCAGGTCTTGTTCGCAGGACTCCCTAAGCTCTCTCGGGCACAGAGGGATGAAATGGACATTCCTCTGTTGTCACATGAACTGGCAGAGGCCGTAACCCAGATGTCCCCCGGTCGTGCACCCGGGGTCGATGGACTTCCAGTGGAGTTTTACAAAAAATTCTGGGGAACTATTGGACAGGATTTCTTTTGCGTGTTGCGTGAATGCGTCGAGGTAGGAGAGTTGCCGATGAGCTGCCGTCGGGCGGCACTGACTCTCCTGCCCAAAAAAGGGGACTTGTGTGAACTTAAGAACTGGAGGCCTGTGGCATTACTCTGTGCGGACTATAAGATATTTGCCAAGGTCCTCTCTAACAGACTGAAGTCCCATCTGGACTCTATAATACACAAGGACCAGACATATTGTGTACCGGGACGCTCAATCACGGACAACTTGTTCTTGATTAGGGACATGTTGGACTTGTCGAGAGGTTCTAATGTGAACTTTGGACTGGTCTCTTTAGATCAAGAGAAGGCTTTTGATAGAGTGGATCATGAGTATCTGTTTAATGTGATGTCTGTGTTTGGGTTTGGGAAGAGCTTTGTGAACTGTGTGAAGCTGTTGTATGCTGGGGCGTCATGTATGGTTAAGGTGGGAGGGGCGCTCAGTAGGCCTGTCTGGGTGAGACGGGGCATTAGACAAGGATGCCCTCTATCTGGGCAGCTGTACACACTAGCCATTGAGCCTTTTTTAGGACTGCTACGCAGGAAACTGCGGGGAGTGTGCTGGACAGGCATGGAGGTGGTGACAGGAATAGCAGTCTCAGCATATGCAGATGATGTTTCTGTGATGGTCAGGGATGGGCAAGATATGCAGGAGCTAGAGACCAGTCTGAAGGTGTACGAGGGAGCTTCATCAGCTAAGGTAAACTGGGGAAAGAGCAAAGCTCTGTTATGTGGGGCATGGGGGGATAGGGCTCCTCCTCTGCTTCCAGGGGGTTTGCAGTGGGGTTGTGAAGGGCTTAAAGTGTTGGGGGTGTACCTGGGCTCGGAGAGGTGGGTCAGCAAGAACTGGGAGGGGCTGTCACAGGCAGTGGTGTCAAGACTGGCCAGGTGGAGGTGGCTCCTGTCCCAAGTGTCATATAGAGGGAGGGTGCTGATAATCAACAACCTGGTGGCATCTTCCTTGTGGCATAAACTGGCTGTCCTCAACCCCCCCGCCGGTCTGCTTGCAGACCTGCAACGCAAGCTGGTGGACTTCTTTTGGTCGGGCCATCACTGGCTGAAGGCAGCAGTGTTGTACATGACCGTCCACGAAGGAGGACAGGGCCTGGTGGAACTGGAGAGCAGGATGGCTGCTTTCCGGCTAAAGGCGGTGCAGAGACTGCTGTACCATACTGATGTTGGCTGGAGGGAACCAGCATGCGCGCTGCTGAGGAGAGCTGGCGGATTAGGGTTGGACCGGCAGCTGTTCCTCATGAAGCTGGAGAGGCTGAGTACAGCAGGTCTCTCAGAGTTTTACTCTGCGGTGCTGAGGGCCTGGCAGCTGCTAAGGCCCACACGAGAAGGGGGTGTGGAGCCTGGGCAGTGGGTGTGGGAGGAGCCTATTTTCCACAACCCAGCCATCCCTTTGAGATCGGTTCAGTCGGCCACCCTGCAGAGGCAACTGATGGCAGGGGGTTTACAAAGGCTAGGTGACCTGAGACTGCTGGGAGAGGAGGGGTGGAAAACCCCGGAGGTCTTGGCGCAACAAACAGGAATAACGTCTCTTAGGCTGCTGGAGAGATTCCTGGAGGAGGTCCAGGAGGCACTGTCTGAGCCGGTAAGGGGGGTGTTTGAGAGGCCAAAGGGAGAGGGGCCACCAATGTTTCCGCCACTGCAGGTGACGGCAGAGACTGGAGACTGGCAAGGGGGTCTGGAGGACTTGTTAGATTTTAACACTCCGAGCCTGGGGGAGTTTGAGGGGGTGGGAGGTAAAGCCCTCTACAACCTCTGCGTTAAGGTTAGGAACATTAGAAGCCTAACAGGAGTGAAGGCACATCAGTGGCAGGGGGTATGTGGGGCGGAGAGTATGGTGGGTTTTAGATGGAGGGCGCTCTACAAACCCCCAGTACCAAAGAGGTCAGGGGACCTCCAGTGGAGGGTTCTTCATGGAGCCCTGGCCACTAACAGCTGGTTGGCACGGGTTGATCCGGGAATTGGGCAGGGGTGTCCTTTCTGTCAAATGAATGAAACTGTGATTCATGTGTTTTCTGTGTGCACCAGGTTAATGCCATTAATGTCTCTGTTGGAATGTCTGTGTGACAGGTTGGGGGTGGTTTTTGCTGTTGGGATGTTTATAATGGGATACAGGTATTCGAGTAAGGAGAAAGAAAAATGTGTTTTGTTGAATTTTCTGTTTGCTCAGGCAAAATTAGCTATTTGGCTAACAAGGAGAAACAGGGTCAAAGGTGGGGGGATAACAGACCCTTTACTACTGTTTAATGGGATGGTCTCTGCGCGCCTTAGGGTTGAGTTTGAGTTCTATAAACTGATCAAATGTGTGGAGATGTTTGAGGAGATATGGTGTGTTGGGGGGGCTGTCTGTATTGCTGGGGAAGATGTTTTGGATATACGGTTGTAGGAGAGGGTATTGTTTTTTGTGTATGGTGATGGTGGTTTGTATCATGTGGTAGATGGAAAGGTGAGTATGGTACATGTATGCAGTACAGGATATATTTTTGTTTTTTTATTTTAGGGGGGGGTGAGTTTTAAATGAAATGAGAATGTTTCAATAAAGAAAGACAAAAAGTCAAAAAGTCTCTCTCTCTCTCTCTCTCTCTCTCTCTCTCTCTCTCTCTCTCTCTCTCTCTCTCTCTCTCTCTCTCTCTCTCTCTCTCTCTCTGTCTCTCTGTCTCTCTGTCTCTCTGTCTCTCTGTCTCTCTGTCTCTCTGTCTCTGTGCCCAGGGCAGAGGATGAAGGACCTAACAACTAAACTATTTTTCTACATTTTGAACCTACCCCCCTCCTTCTCTCTTGCTTACTCATGCAAACTCACTTCCTTCCGCTATTTATTCACTCACTTTTCCCCCTGCAATCTGCACTCTGTAATTGTGTTGGTGTTACATGTTGGTATTTTTAGTTTGTCGCTGATATTAGTTCAGTTTGACCTGATCTGATGTTCAGGTTGTACTAATATTGACTTAAGTAATCATGACTTTTAATGAGTCTTTGTGTTTTCATTGAGTCTTAAGCTATTTCAGATAGCTCACTGCCCACTGAGGGCACAACTAAGACATTAGACCATTTCCCTGCTTTTGCTCAGGTAGATATGGGGGGCTGGGGGTTTCACCCCCTCTTCCTGTGCCAGTAGTGTGACAGCCCTGGTGGGGTGGGCTAAGGTCAGTCCTGCCCACTGCAACGCATCAGAGCTGAGGATAATGGAGGTCCTGAGACTGACAGGGCTAATGCAAGCGAGACCTCTTTCTATGGGGCTGAGCGCTAGACCTCCTATTGCCCCCCCAGCCCCCCTCCTCGAGCCTCCCCCCTTTGTCTTTCCGCCCCACGCGATGCTCATCGCTAAGTATTATAAATGTTAGCTTAGACCCGGCAATAATCTTCCCCATAATAATAACGTTTTATTGCCGTGTTCCTATTAGCGAGTTAATGTTGTCTGCTGATGGCGTGTAATTGTGCTTCTTCTCTGCTTTGCGAGTCCCACATTCCCTCATGCCCAATCAGCTCCGCACGGGGAGAGGAAATAAATAGCCTAATGCTGTTTTAATTACAGAAAACATAAAGCTGGCAGCCCACTCCCTAACTTCAGCTCTCTTCTCGCACTGTATACCTGCAGATCACTACACCACCCCCCACAACCCTACAGACAACGGGGGGGGGGGGGGGAGGTCCGAAGCCTTCTAACTCATAAATGCAGGATGTCATAATACGAATACACACACAAACGTGGGCAAACAAGAACAAAGGCATCTTCTCTCACACACCTACATTCTTCATATCTTACACATACCGTACACTGACTGTATACACACATATCAGCACGCATGCTCACCTAGCCTCTCACTCCCACACGGCTCCAGAGGGAACACATCGTTCAGTCCACCCTATATGGGCAAAAAAAACGAAATAAAAATACTTTCTGTATGCAATGACTGACATGACAAGAGGAACTGATGATGCACTACCCAATTAAAAAATTGCACCTTGTACATTCTACTATTACCCTGCGCCTCCCCTGCCGACCCGCGCACCCCACAGTTTGGAAACCAATGTTCTAGACTCTCATCCTGCCCATGTCACACAGACACGGTGTTCCAGACGCCCGCCACTGTTCTTATTTTATCCCACACTTTGGCCCCTCTGAGAGGCGACGGAGCACGCTCCCCGATAGGCCTGACACTCGACCAGATGTTAAGAGCACTCCTGCTGTAATTAATCTGATGAAAGAGAGAGAGAGAGACTGTTTCCATCTCTGGAGGGCACAGGGCTGGATTGAGTGGGCCGCTCAACAACACATTTAACAAAAACTAGGGCCCCTTAAATTGAAGGCCTGCCTCTGTCATTAGAGGTAGTGTCGACCCTGGTAGACCGTGAAGGCCTCTGAAGCTACAGGGTTAAGTGTTATTTTCTGTGTGTGAGAAGGAGGCTGCTCTTCTCTTTAGTATGTGTGTGGGGGCCCGGCTCAGAGGGCTTGTATGCAGATGAGAGAGAGAGAGGGATGGAGGGTTTGATTGAAGGCGCTGGGGCTCATGCCCTGAGGCCTTGGTCCTGTGTGGCTGGCTAACGGGGAGCAGAGCGCCTGCCCGCCCCCACCCTCTCCCCTGGATCGATATGGCCTGCGTGTGCACTGCTCGTTAATGCATGGCAGAGGGGAGCCAGGGGCTCTCGGAGGCCCTGTCCGGGGAACACAGCAGTCCCAGCACCTGGACAGAACACGCACTGAGCAGGGCTGAGAGCACAGCACAGACAGGTAGGATCAAGACGGACACAAAGAGACAGACCAAGCTGGATCACACACTTTCTGTCCACAAAAAGGACAGACAGACAGACAGACAGACAGACAGACAGACAGACAGACAGACAGACAGACAGACAGACAGACAGACAGACAGACAGACAGACAGACAGACAGACAGACAGACAGACAGACAGACAGGAGAGCAAACACTGGTTCAAATGGGTCACAGGTTGAGCCAGTGACAGTGCTGTATGTGTGACATACTTGGCCAAATTGTTGTATGTTGGGTTTATTGACAGATCAGGGATTGGTATTGGCCAACTAATACCGACTCAAGATACTAAAGTAAGACAAAGAGAAAGTGACAGAGAGTTTAGGTGTGATTGTGAAGGAGTTGTTACATTTGTCACGTTAGCCTGGATGTGCTCATACACAGCCACAGTCACACATAGAAAAGCTACTAATACCAGTTGTTAGATACCAGTGTGTCCTCCTAACACATTCACCCAGGCATTAGCACCCCCAGTCACACCTGGACAGAGCTCATCTGTGGGCGCCAAAACGATACCTTACAATTGACCCTGGTGTGTGTGTGTGCATGTGTGTGTGGAAACAATGGGTGGTCTTTGGAGCAGAGCTGTTGAAGTGGAAGGGTCCATGAGTGTGGAAAGCTGTTCATCTTACAGTCAAGGACACCTCTAATTACAGCAGCAGGGGGTTGTGGGAAGGGGGTGGGGATGCGGGCCGGGATTCTTTTTAGGCTTTTTGTGTTGTGTTTATGAGCCCAATATGTTTTGGCCAGATGCATGATGATGGATGCTGTTCATTAATGTAATGTGTATGTATCTGCTGTGTCTGTCTGTGGGCAGTGGCCTGTAGGGGCAGTGCTAGAGGATGCAGGAAATGAACTAGCGGGACTAGAGTGATGCCGAGGTGATAGAGGTGTAGGGTGGTGTGGTGAGGGGCAGTGATAGCTGTGGTGAGGGGCAGCGATGTGGTGTAAAGGGGTTAGTGATGAGGGGGTGTTTTTCACATTTTGAGAGTCTGGTCTCATCACCTCTACGGAGAGCTGCTGACGAGGTGCTGAAACACTAATGGCCTCTGCTCTCCCCTCTTCCTCCCTCCTCTCACTCGCTTCCTTCTCCTTCTCAGTTCTCCTCTCATTCTCGGCTCTAATGTGACGATTAGGACGTTTACCTGCTAATGAAGCCCATGGCTCGACATGGCCAGGATGGGTGCTGATTGGGCTGGGTGGGGGGGGGTGTGTCTGTTCCCCTCTGATCACATCTACTTTCCACACACAGAACTGTAGAATGTCTCACGCCTCTGCCCTCTAGTGATTTTGTGATTAGAGGTGAGCTTTAGCACATCATTAGTAAAGGATTTTGCAAAAATAACCCCTTGTCGGAGAAGAACAAGCTGAAGGACTTGATTAATGAATTTATGTTGTTGCCGCAGAAACAAGAAGATTCAGAATCCTGATCTTGCGTTGTGTGTCCTCAGCAGACCATCGTTATTAGCATAATAATAGTTTCCATTGTTTACAAGAAAGAAGTGTTTCAATTGTATGCTTTGGTAGTATTACAAGCTCTGCTCTTGATTAGAGAGTAATGACTCAGGGTGAGGTGACTGTTAGGTCAATGGCCTAGGACTGTCTCAAAGCAGAGACACACAACCTCTGGTCTTTCACTCTCCCCTATCCCCACTCTCCCCCATCCCCACTATCCCCACTCTCCTGCCCTCATCCCTCACTCACACCCTCTACATAGCTCCAGCACTCAGCATTGTGCACCAGGGGGCATCAGGGTTTGGCCTGCATAGACTTAACTCCCTCCTCCCATTCTGAGGGCTGAGACGGGGGTTGAAGGTTTTAGGAGTTGGCAAGCAGACTGGTGAAAAGGGGACACCCAGGGGGACCTTTGCAGAATAGGAGGTGGGTATTGAGTATGGATCTGTAAGAGAACTGGACTGTAGCTGTTTATATTTGGCAGGTGATTGGTTGCCCAACACCCCCCCCCCCCACCCTGTAGTGGATACGAGAGGTCTGTTCCATCTCTCAGGGGGTTAAAGGCAGGGTGGGGGAGGGGCACTGAAGTTGTATTGTATTCCCAGCCTTAGAGGATGTAGTGCACTATAGTGTGCATAAACAAGAGCAAGTTAAAGGATTGGTCTCTATAGCCTAAACCAGTTAGCCCCGCTGACCTAATCCAATTAACCTCAACCAGGCCTGTTACCCAGATCTGCTGCTCTGGCTTGTAAAGGACTTCATTGTGTGTATTTCATATGTGAGTTGTAACATAGGTGTCCATGAGATAGTGTATGTACGTTTGTGTGTCTGTGTTGAACCTCGTCAGTATAAAAGCTTGGTGTTGTTGCCGAGCTGTTAGTCTCTGCTGTTTATCCCTCTCACGCTGGCTTGTGAAACGCCAGATAAATGCGGATCTTCTGTCACCACGGAGCTCCCACTAATTACGGCAGCTTAAGTGCTTTAACCACTGTTATCACAAACTGTTCAATCCTGAGACCTTGTCAAAATACCCTCACCCCCTCCCCGCCACTGTTCGTGAGTGTGCGTGCCCGTGTGCGTCTGTGTGTGTGTGTGTGTTTATGCTCAGCGACCATGAAAGACTACTTCCAGCCAGTGCAGCAGAGTGTCTCTGTGCGTTCGACAGATCCTGTGTGTGAAGAAAAGTAGAACGTGATGGCACTTGACGAGCTGTTGAACACAGATTTTACAGTGCATAATTTTAAAGTTTCCTCCTGTTATTGTTCAGTGATTTTACCTCAGTGACTGCCCCACACACACCCGGCTGCCTGTGGTCTGCCTATTAGCAGCAGCGTTGCCGAGGCCATAACGCTTCATTTATTTAATGTGAGAGAGCCCAGAGAGGAGAAGGTTTGGGCACACTAATGTATTTTTCTGCATCTTTTTTTTCCTTTTGTCTTGTTCTCTTTATCTCCCTCCATGCCGCTCCCTCTCCTCCCGTTTAATTAATTGGGTTCCTGGGAAGAATGAACAACACTAAGTTTCAAAAGAAAAAAAGTGTCAGGAGAGAAAGGGAAAGAGTAGACGGTGTGCAGTAGCAGGCAATGCCTCAGAGTTTGGTGTCTTTTTGTCTCTGGTGGAGGGGGAAGGTGTAAACCCAGCAGGGTAACACCGAGCAAGGAGGAGGAGCTAGCTGGATCTTAATGGAGTGTCGGGCGTGTGTTTATCTGTTCCCTAGTCACTGTTTATCACCCAGTCATGTGGAACTAATTTACTAATTGAGTTTGAGGCTGGGAACGACGTGGCAAGAGGGGTCTGCCGAGGGTCCACGTGGGGCAATGTGGGCCGCCACTGCTCCCTATGCAACTGTCTGTGTGCGTATGTGTGCAGTGTGTGCAGTGCATACGTGTGTGTGCATGGTAGTGCATGTGTGTGTATATGCATGTAATGTTTAAGTGGACTGGGCAAGTGATGGACTCCCCAATCTGTGAGTGACAGCTGGGCAGTTTGGGAAGAGCCGTGGGAGTCACAATGGGCTGAATTAAACTCTGCTGTGCCGGGCCGCTGCCAACAGACACCGCCATTTTAGGAAAGACAGAGCACAGCGTTGCCACTTCTCCCGCTCTCTCTCTACCTCTTTTTTGCTCTCTTTCTTGTTTCTCCTTGTCCCTCCCTTCTCAGTTGACCTTGTTAGTGGGTGATTTGACCTGGAATTTTAACGAGGGGTAGTGGGGTGCAGTGGTCAACATTTGGCTGTGGCCCTGGTGGGTGTCAGGAACAGGAGACGGGGAGGGGGGTGACCAGGCGGGGTCCTCTATATCTGACATTCTACCACTGATCTCTCCTGTCTGATCACATACAGGGGTCCATTCTGGTCACAGAGGAAGCGGGGAAATGACCATAATAAACCAACCGTGAAAATGTTCTGGGTTAGAATCAGCTTTGATCTTATTAGTAGCTGGCAGACTTGTGGTCTGGTGCAGTGGCCATGTTGCATTGGTGGACGTTCTGTAGGAAAATGAAAGGCAGGAACATGAATAGTAGAGGAGAAAGACAGAATGGGCACCAAGAAAAGAGAAGGAGCGCGTGGGGTGCAGGCAGGCAGTGCTGAAAGGGTTACTGGGAGTTGAGCGCGCGGGCAGACTCTTTTGAGCTAACTTACAGCAGCTGCAGACTCTTTTGAGCTAACTTACAGCAGCTGCAGACTCTTTTGGGCTAACTTACAGCAGCTGCAGACTCTTTTGGGCTAACTTACAGCAGCTGCAGACTCTTTTGGGCTAACTTACAGCAGCTGCAGACTCTTTTGGGCTAACTTACAGCAGCTGCAGACTCTTTTGGGCTAACTTACAGCAGCTGCAGACTCTTTTGGGCTAACTTACAGCAGCTGCAGACTCTTTTGGGCTAACTTACAGCAGCTGCAGACTCTTTTGGGCTAACTTACAGCAGCTGCAGAGCCCCGCTGGTAGATTAAAAGCGGCTCCCCGGCCCCGAATGAAGTACATCGGGAGCCGGGAGGGGCCCAACACAGCTGTCACCCAGGCCAAACTTTCCCAGCAGCCCCGGGAGCACAGAATGGCCAGGCCCCAAAGAACCAAGCCACCACCCCCAGATTTGGGCTTCAGAGGGCCAGGCCTGGGGGTGGAGGGTTGGAAGGGTAGTTGGTGGCTAATCGTTTGTTTATGGAGGATCATGGGGCGTATGTGAGGAGGGTGGGGTTGAATGTGTGTGTGTGGGGGCGTGTTGGGGTGCAGGTGGAATTTAGGAGAGGAGAATGTCTTGTGCTGTTGTTCTGTGTTTTACCGCATGCTTTACAATGGTAATGTGGCTTAAACCCTGGGGAAATGGTTGATTTAGAGTTAACAGGCTCTCCACAATACCTCTCCAGTCTGTCACTAAGGTCCAGTGGTCAGTGTTGAACCCAGCCTTCGTCACAGCTCAGTGGTACAACAGTGATCCACAGAGGCCAGACTGGAGGGAGGAACAGCAGCGAGATCAGCCACATGCAACGAGTGTGACGCATAGCAAACAGATGCTGCTCACATCATATTGTCTTGTCAGATTTGGTTTTGTTTTTGTGTGTGAAGTATTCTCTTGTACATTGACATACAAGCACACACACACACTGACAGGCTCATGTCATGGGGGACTGGGGCTTGCTGAGGAGGCTGGAGTCAGTGGGGCTCTGTGGGCTGGGCATGGGGGACTGGGGCTTGCTGAGGAGGCTGGAGTCAGTGGGGCTCTGTGGGCTGGGCAGGTGGGACTTCTGTCACGCACACATGCCCTCACCCATGAAAACAGAACAATGACACAGTAGCTCAGCTCATAAACAAACCATGCACATGTCTCTTGCCTATTCTAAAACTGCAGCACCACTAGAATACTAACCCTGGTGAGAGTACCCTCCTTCTGTTGATGCTGTGTGGTGTGGGGAGGTTGTGTGTAGTGTAGTGTTTTGTGTGTGTTTGTTTGTGTGTGCATGGGTGTGTTTGTGCACACTTGTGTGTCTTTGTGCGTGTGTATGGGGTGTGTGATTGTATTGTGTGTGTGTGTGTCTGTGTATCGGCATCTCAGATCCTGATGAAAGCGTGCGGGTGGTGCCAGAGTCCTGTCCTATGGATGAATGGGGGTCGACCTGTCCGGCCACCCTGGACTCAGTTGGCCCTGCCACGCTGTGGCCCCTCCCCTCCTGGTCTCTGCACGCTGCCCGGCAGGACAGCCAGACCAATCGAAGGGCTGACAAGAGAGCCTTTTGATTTGTGGGGAAAGGCTCTGTCCAGCTGGGAGGGAGAGGGTGGGGGGGTGGGATGACACGCTGCTCACCAGTGTGGGCATACAGCCCTACTAAGGGAATGAGGGGAAGGGGAGGAGAAGAGGACATTAATTTGGCGGCACACAGACCTAGTCTCTCCATAATATGGTGGATTTAAGCCATTCAACCCACATCCCTATTCTGTTGATCTCATCCACTGTGGAGGCATGCTAGAGCTTTATTCCTCTGGTTTAAGACATGCTAGAGCTTTATTCCTCTGGTTTAAGACATGCTAGAGCTTTATTCCTCTGGTTTAAGACATGCTAGAGCTTTATTCCTCTGGTTTAAGACATGCTAGAGCTTTATTCCTCTGGTTTAAGACATGCTAGAGCTTTATTCCTCTGGTTTAAGACATGCTCGAGCTTTATTCCTCTGGTTTAAGACATGCTAGAGCTTTATTCCTCTGGTTTAAGACATGCTAGAGCTTTATTCCTCTGGTTTAAGACATGCTAGAGCTTTATTCCTCTGGTTTAAGACATGCTAGAGCTTTATTCCTCTGGTTTAAGACATGCTAGAGCTTTATTCCTCTGGTTTAAGACATGCTCGAGCTTTATTCCTCTGGTTTAAGACATGCTAGAGCTTTATTCCTCTGGTTTAAGACATGCTAGAGCTTTATTCCTCTGGTTTAAGACATGCTAGAGCTTTATTCCTCTGGTTTAAGACATTCTAGAGCTTTATTCCTCTGGTTTAAGACATGCTAGAGCTTTATTCCTCTGGTTTAAGACATGCTAGAGGTCAATTCCTCTGGTTTAAGACATGCTAGAGCTTTATTCCTCTGGTTTAAGACATGCTCGAGGTCAATTCCTCTGGTTTAAGACATGCTAGAGGTCAATTCCTCTGGTTTAAGACATGCTAGAGCTTTATTCCTCTGGTTTAAGACATGCTAGAGCTTTATTCCTCTGGTTTAAGACATGCTAGAGTTCAATTCCTCTGGTTTAAGACATGCTAGAGGTCAATTCCTCTGGTTCAAGACATGCTCGAGGTCAATTCATCTGGTTTAAGACATGCTAGAGCTTTATTCCTCTGGTTTAAGACATGCTAGAGGTCAATTCCTCTGGTTTAAGACATGCTAGAGCTTTTTTCCTCTGGTTTAAGACATGCTAGAGGTCAATTCATCTGGTTTAAGACATGCTCGAGGTCAATTCATCTGGTTTAAGACATGCTAGAGGTCAATTCATCTGGTTTAACACATGCTAGAGGTCAATTCCTCTGGTTTAAGACATGCTAGAGCTTTATTCCTCTGGTTTAAGACATGCTCAAGGTCAATTCATCTGGTTTAAGACATGCTAGAGCTTTATTCCTCTGGTTTAAGACATGCTAGAGATCAATTCATCTGGTTTAAGACATGCTAGAGGTCAATTCCTCTGGTTTAAGACATGCTAGAGGTCAATGAATCTGGTTTAAGACATGCTAGAGCTTTATTCCTCTGGTTTAAGACATGCTCGAGCTTTATTCCTCTGGTTTAAGACATGCTAGAGGTCAATTCATCTGGTTTAAGACATGCTAGAGCTTTATTCCTCTGGTTTAAGACATGCTAGAGGTAAATTCCTCTGGTTTAAGACATGCTAGAGGTCAATTCATCTGGTTTAAGACATGCTAGAGCTTTATTCCTCTGGTTTAAGACATGCTAGAGGTAAATTCATCTGGTTTAAGACATGCTAGAGGTCAAATCCTCTGGTTTAATACATACTAGAGCTTCATTCTTCTGGTTTAAGACATTCTAGAGCTCCATTCCTGTGGTTGAAAGGCCGGCACTCTAGTATGTGTGCTTGGTAACAGTGCAGACAGTTTCTGTCGATTAATTCCTGCCTCAGATAAATATTGACCTAAAGCAAGTGGTCTAACCTTCCTAAGACCCTAACCCAACCTAGAGAATGGCGAGCAGTTCATACTATCTGCCAAATATGACTCCTGTTGTCCACGGCTTCCTTCTTTTTTTTAATGGCATCCATTTTATCTCAGTCCCTTATCTCTCTCTCTCTCTCCCAATGCTGTTTTTGACTCCTGCCTCTCTTCTTCTTCAGCCTCCCTCCATCTCTCTACCTCCCTGGGAGAGTAAATCCCTCTCTTCGGAGGAGTGTTTGGAGGAGTGTTGGGGCTTAGATGTGACTTCCCGCTTGGTTTCTTCATGAGCCCTCCTCCTGTCCACCCCCTCCTCCTCCACCCCCGTACCCCCCAACCCTTTCTGCTTTAATCCAGAAGCAGCACAGGCTGCTTTTTGTGTTTTTGAGGGGGGAGGGTTATTAGGATTTATTTGTCTCTTTTGCTCTGTTCATTTGAACATACTCTCTCAGCTCTGGGCTGAGTCTGTATGTCTGTCTGTCTCAGGGACGTGTAGTGTGCTTGGCTATGGAGAGATGGGGGAAGAGGAGCAGAGAGAAAGGATGAGAAGGAGAGATCTCTGTCTTTTTGTGATAGGCCTGTCTAATGTATTTGGAGTGTGTGTGTGTGTGTCTCCTGTACTGTGGTGATACTGGGTATGAGCCAGTGTAGTGTGTCAGGCCCAGTCCCAGGCCCAGGCCCTATCCACATGTCTGAGGCCTCAGACTATCAGGATATCTGTACCGCCATGGTCGGGAAGCTGTCCCAGTGTACGGCTATTACCCCAGTAACCCTGTATAACTTTGGGAAGCAGAAAAACTGTGGCAGACAGTGAAGCACAGGTCCGAGGCCTGATCATAGAGGGGAAGGATGTCTTTGACAGTGTGGGATTATTTTCATCAGGCTCTACCTCTGTGTAGGTGTTGAATTAGGGGGGCGGAGGGCACCCTGACCCTGGAGGGCTGAAAGTGTTTGTCCCCTCCTTTCCCCCGTAGTACCAGAGCAGGTGAAAAATACCCACTCCCACTGTGAGGTACTTATGGATTAGCTCAGGTGTGACAGGCAGCGCTCCCCTGGCTGGTGTGTGGATGTGGATTTGAGATGTGTATGTGTGCATGTGTGGATGTGTGTGTAGGGCCTTATTAGCATGCTGTGGGAGGTGTGTTGTAGAGCTGGGGCTGGCAGGGATTAAAGAGACTTTACTGTCACCATCCCCAGGAGAGTGAGCAGAGAGCACACACTGACACAGGCATACAGGAGCCAGATTAGAGCTCAGCTCCCCACAAACACAGAGGGATAAACACACACACACACACACACACACACACACACACACACACACACACACACACACACACACACACACACACACACACACACACACACACACACACACAACCTCGCTCACATGGGCACACACACGTCCCCGCACAATCTACAGAGGCCAGATTAGAGCAGAGCCCCCCGCAATCAGAAATGGATAAACACACATGAGCACAGGTTCACACACGTATACACACAGTGTGTTCCTCCATACCCCACCCCAGCTCCCAGATGCCCCCCTGATTGGCCCATCTCCTGGAGCAGACTTTGGCATGAGGAGGAGGAGGACGAGGGGGTGAGAGTGCCAGGGGAGAGGGGGTGGGAGAGAACAGAGAGAAGCTGAAAGAATGTACCCCTCATTGTGGGGAACGCCAGCCTGCTCCAGGCCCCCAGGGGCCCCCTCCCTCAACCCTCACCCCTTCCTCCCTCCCTCTTTCTCTCTCTCGCTCCCTCTCTCCCCCTGGTGTTTGGACAGCTGTGGGCAGAGATCAGGTTACGGGTGGCGCTGGTACTTCCTCTGCGCTGGCAGGCAGGCAAGCAGGCCTCTCACTGTGTTGGGCGTCTGGTTGCCATTACCGCCGTGGCTCCACAGGAAGCCAGACCAGCTCTTCTCTTCCTGTGCTACATGGAGGGAGTGAGGGAGGGAGGCTCAGGCAGCATGGCTGTACATCAGGGAACAGACCCTGCTGGGCGGCAAGGAAAACCCTGTCCACTCCAAACTAGGTCTCAGTCTGTCTCAGGACAATGTGCTGGCTGGGAGAGGAATTGACAGGCTTCTGGACCACTGACTGGCTCCAGTAGGGGATGATGCTAATGTATCCAATACTAAAAAATAGTTATTGTTTGTTTCATTAATATCCCCATAAAAGCAAACCATTAATGTTAGAAATCTTAACTAATCTAACATTTGTAAGGATTTGAGTTATTTGCAAGTAAGTAACACATTGGCCAGGCCTAGATATCAGACTTCTGTGGAGGGAATCAGTACTGACACACAGACACAGGTGGGTTAGTGCTGAAGAGTCTCCTCTGTTTAGTGTGTATTTATTAACACCTTCTCTGTATGCCCAAGAGCTATACCTGTTAATGAGGTCTCCCAGCACCATGTGGCCCAGTGATGATACTGAGACGGCATGGGCCCTCGCTTACTGGGACCCTTGTGTGCGTGAGTGGTCTTTCAGTTTGCTCTTTTCCTCCCTCTTCCCCTTTCTCTCTCCCTCTGTGTCCTCCTTTCTCCATGCCTTTTTCTCACACGTCCTCCTCCCTCCGCTATCACTCCATCTCCTCACTCCGTCTCTACTATCTGTCTCTATTTTATGAATGAATTCCCCCTCTAATGGGCTGCAGCTGGGGAGCGAGGCAGAATGTTACCCCAACGCTGATGGTGTAGGGGATATTGGTCAAGTTATTACTATAAATGATGAATGTATATATAAGGATAATTCATATGTGTTATGAATTGGGGAACCAATCCATTATTGGACAAAATAGTATTCTAGGAAGACCTTACGCATGTGTTCCTGTAGGTTCATGCTCTACAACATCCGCAGAGTACGACCCTGCCTCACACAGGAAGCGGCGCAGGTCCTAATCCAGGCACTTGTCATCTCCCGTCTGGATTACTGCAACTCGCTGTTGGCTGGGCTCCCTGCCTGTGCCATTAAACCCCTACAACTCATCCAGAACGCCGCAGCCCGTCTGGTGTTCAACCTTCCCAAGTTCTCTCACGTCACCCCGCTCCTCCGCTCTCTCCACTGGCTTCCAGTTGAAGCTCGCATCCGCTACAAGACCATGGTGCTTGCCTACGGAGCTGTGAGGGAAACGGCACCTCAGTACCTCCAGGCTCTGATCAGGCCCTACACCCAAACAAGGGCACTGCGTTCATCCACCTCTGGCCTGCTCGCCTCCCTACCACTGAGGAAGTTCAGTTCCCGCTCAGCCCAGTCAAAACTGTTCGCTGCTCTGGCCCCCCAATGGTGGAACAAACTCCCTCACGACGCCAGGACAGCGGAATCAATCACCACCTTCCGGAGACACCTGAAACCCCACCTCTTTAAGGAATACCTAGGATAGGATAAAGTAATCCTTCTCACCCCCCCCCCCCCCCTTAAAAGATTTAGATGCACTATTGTAAAGTGGCTGTTCCACTGGATGTCATAAGGTGAATGCACCAATTTGTAAGTCGCTCTGGATAAGAGCGTCTGCTAAATGACTTAAATGTAATGTAAATGTGTTATCTTAACAAAGACACTAGAAGACAAAAATAGTAATAATTGATTTATCTGAAGGTATACCTGATGAGCCTAATATCAGATTTGTGAACTCGTACTGTTTTCTACAGCTTGTTTTGTATCAGAGAAACACACAACAACAGGTCAAATACAAAAATGTCAATAATAAAAAAAAGTCAGATGAATCAATGGTTACAGGATGAATGATAATGGCATATGATCAATACAGTAGGAAATGATTCATTCAATAGGTTGTTTACCAGCAAATTGTTTGAGGATGATATTCTCAATTTGGATACAGCAACATGTACACACTCAAGACTATACTTAACAGATCACGCAGGTGCATACTGCCAAAAGAGTATGGTCTATGAATTGTGAATGGAGGAAGCAACTTCAAAGGTGTTCAGTTCTAATGTCAAAGTTATGCGGTTATTTAACGTCAACCTAAAAAGCTACACATTACACATCATGCCAATGCAAGAGAGAGAAAAAGGCAATTAGCTGTATAGTTCTCATCGACGGGGCTGTAGTGGAGCAGGTTGAGAGCTTCAAGTTCCTTGGTGTCCACATCACCAACAAACTAACATGGTCCAAGCACACCAAGACAGTCGTGAAGAGGGCACGACAAAACCTATTCCCCCCCAGTAGACTGAAAAGATTTGGCATGGGTCCTGAGATCCTCAAAATGGTTCTACAGCTGGACCATCGAGAGCATCCTGACTGGTTGCATCACTGGCTCGTATGGCAACTGCTCAGTCTCCGACCACAAGGCACTACAGAAGGTAGTGTGAACAGCCCAGTACATCACTGGGGCCAAGCTTCCTGCCATCCAGGACCTCTATACCAGGCGGTGTCAGAGGAAGGCCCTAACAATTGTCAAAGACTCCAGCCACCCTAGTCATAGACTGTTCTCTCTGCTTCCGCACGGCAAGCAGTACCGGAGCACCAAGTCGAGGTCCAAGAGGCTTCTAAACAGCTTCTACCCCCAAGCCATAAGACTCCTGAACATCCAATGAAATGGACACCCAGACTATTTGCATTGCCCCCCTCTTTTACACCGCTGCTACTCTCTGTTGTTATCATCTATGCATAGTCACTTTAATAACTCTACCTATATGTACATATTACCTCAACTAACCGGAGCCCCCGCACATTGACCCTGAACCGGTACCCCCCTGTGTATAGTCTCGCTATTGTTGTTTTACTGCTGCTCTTTAATTACTTGTTACTTTTATTTCTTATTCATATGATTTTTTAACTGCGTTGTTGGTTAGGGGCTCGTAAGTAAGCATTTCACTGTAAGGTCTACTACACATGTTGTATTCGGAGCATGTGAATAATAACATTTGATTTTAGTTACTCTCAATAGATGGAATGGGTGTCGTTGGTCAGATGACTTTGCTGCTGCACTATCTGACGGTGAGCCGGCTTCACGCAAGCTCAGAGATCGGAGTCCTAGGAGGCTGAAGACTCTGAGATGTACGCTGACACCAGGTAGTCCTCAGCTGTGCAAGGCAGAACAGGGTTTGGCAAGGAATTTTAGCGTTCGCCATCGATGACTGAGATCTAGACGGGATCAGTCGGATGCGAGTTGGTGATCCGGAATCCTTGGCTCGGCTTCAATGGAAAAAGGACAGCTCGCAAGAGTAAGTCCTTGGGTGGTTCATCCAGAAGTCTTCTGACATCTAAAACATTCACTGGAACTGTGGTGTGAAACCTACCTCAGTTCTTTTATTCCCTCCATCTGAGGGGAGTGTTCAAAATTTCCCGCCAAACCATCCGACCCTGCAGATTTGGTTCAAGCGCGAAAAGGGGTCGAGCGTTATCCAAGCCTCTCCTCGCCTAGGGTTGGCATGTTTGTGCCAATTGGAGAAATGAGGGATTGATCCATAAGTGTCCATAACATGTTCTTCATGTACTGTACACTCACAGAAATGGTCAAATAGGGAATTAAAATAAGTTTGCAGTCTGTAAGCACCAACATGCCTTGGTTAGGTTACATGTTGTATGGCTACTTGTAATAAGCATATTATACCTTGTAATAGCATAGGCAAAACTAAATAATATCACACAGCATACTTTACACTAACCCCAACATTTGATGAGTCCTCCATGTTTGATGTGCTGTTAGGAAAGGTGTTTTAGATGACATCTCGGTCCATTGTTGAATGAGTAGGCCTATTTTCATAGAAAAAGGTTGACACTTTCTGTGTTCAAGAGGAGGTATGTGGATCTGGACTTTATTGCCCTGTCGTGTACTGGAGCAAAAAGCATTCCAGCTTGGACTTTTTTGGTTTGTTTAGAATACGTGATATAGCAGGCTGATTGGGGCCATATCCTGACCCTGCTGGTTAAACGTGGCACTTCAAAAGGGACTTCTTCTGGCCAGTGGGGTCAACCAGGGTTCCTGGTCTGAAAGGGGGTAGATGGGCCCCTGTCCGGTAAAACTGGTTTGTGCTGATGTGACGTGAGGGTCCACTCCTACAATAGAACGTTTATATGCTTTGTAATCACCCCTGCTTTTGTCCCGGCCCGTTCATAATAAATGGAGTGAGGGGGAGAATGTGTTGTCATCGTTAAGGAAGTGCATTCCTAGCTATTCATCACACAAGGAGCATTTGAGTGATAGACTCATGTATACCACTGTCTGTATGGGTCTCTCTGTGTGATCATATGTGTGGATTCCCATGTGGGAGTGAGTTAATGGGCTTCATTGAGTGTGGTGTGTGGTAATTGTGTCAGGTTGCTGTCAGTGGAGTCGGATTTTCAGTGGCACAAAAGATGATCAATATCAAATCAAATCAAACTTTATTTGCCCCAGCGCCGAATACAACAGGTGTAGACTTTACCGTGAAATGCTTACTTACAAGCTCTTAACCAACAGTGCAGTTCAAGAAGAAGAACATATTTACCAAGTAGGCTAAAATATAAAGTAATAATAAAAAGTAACACAACAAGAATAACAATAACAAGGCTATATACAGGGGGCACCAGTACCGAGTCAGTGTGCGGGGGTACAATATGTTTTAATAAATCGTGCTAAGATCAATATTCAGATTATTCAGAGTTCCTCATGCACACAGACATGTTTTGCAGTCTGATTATGCACAGTAAAAAATATCATGAGAGAAATGCCACAACACATCCATGCTGCAGACACTACGTACTCATGACACTCACAATATACAATTGACCATACACATACAACAGACACAATTATATAACTTACAACTACATAGCAAACACAACACATTACACAAGAGACACAACATAGCTGCCAACACACAACAGCCTGTGCAAGCTAGGCAGGGAGTGAGACAGGGAGGGAGGCAGGGAGGGAGGCAGGGAGGGAGACAGGGAGGGAGACAGGGAGGGAGGCAGGCGGGCGGGCCGGCGGCCCCTGGGAAGTGGGGAGAGTTGCTGTTTGATGTTGGCAGCTGATTAATGAGATGTGAGGAGTGAGCTCTTGACGGGCGCTCTCTGGGCGCCTGTTTCAGGATTCGGGTTGGGGGGTGGAACCAAGGATGGGAGAGGATGGGGGGGGACTCTGCACCCCCGCTGGATACCCTTGAGCACTCTGTGGAGGTGTTGACGCGCCCTGTGCTCTGCTGGCTCATGAGGGTGCTGTCGCAATTAAACCAGCACAGCAGAGCTCCTACAGGAGAGGAAAGCCTCCTCTCCACACGCACCCTGGCCCCACCGCCGGGAGGGAGGGAGGGAGGTGCATAAAGAGGGAAGGAAAAAAGTATGGAGCTAGAGAGAGAAAGCAATACATAGAGGAATTGAGACAGAGAGAGAGAGAGAGAGAGAGAGAGAGAGGGAGGAGAGACAGGGAGAGAGAGAGAGAGGGAGAGAGAGAGAGAGAGAGAGAGAGGGAGGGAGGAGAGACAGAGAGGAAGGAGAGCGTGATTGAGAGAATAATGAATGGGGGAGTGCAGATGGAGTGAGTGAATGGGAGATTGACAGCGGGAGGCAAATGAGAGTGTAGATAGAGAGGACAGGAAGAAGCAGAGGTTACGGAGAGGTGAAGAGGAAGAGACAGTCAGTCCCTGAGGTGCCTTTGGTTTACCTACCCTGTGTTATACATTAGTCCTAAGCCTGTGTTCTGTTCTGACGCATCAGGCCTGGTTGGCAGTGAGGGCTCATACTGGGACCAGCTCTTTAATTAGATCCTGATGAGGACCTTCAGCAAAAGAACCAGGTGATTGGACTTCTTATCCAAATAATTACCTCAATTAAGTCATTAAGACCCCGGGCATAGCCTAGCCCAGAACTGCCTCCTCTGTGCCACAGCAGGTATCCATCCCTGATCTCCTTCTCTCACTCTGCAAGGGCTGCCTGCAATCTCTGTTCACCAGTAGGTGTGTGTACTAAAGGAAGCCTATTATGCTTTTGTTTCCTGCAAGATAGTGAGATACTGAAATCTCATGCACACACACACACAGATAGGTAAGTTAATTACCTTCAGCATCTGGATGTCTGTATGTGTGCTAGCCACCTAGCTGCAGCATGGGTCTTTGTGGTTCTGAAAGTGCCCTGGTGTATCATGGGGGATTAGGCTGGGGCTGCTGTGTGTGGGGGATTGGAGAGGAGAACAGGCAAGCCAACCCTCCCTCCTCTTGATTCCCACTTCACCTCACCCAACACTGCATAGCGAGAGTGCGAGAGAGAGAGCAAGCGAGAGAGAGGGAGAGATGGAAACTAAACTGCACTTCCTAATTTCCTGCCAAATGTATGACCATATTAGAGACATATTTTTCCCTCAGATTACCAAGACCGACCCACAAATAAAATTGAAAAAATATCACATTTTGATAAACTCCCTTATATATTAGGTGAAATAACAGTGTGCCATCATAGCAGCAATATTTCTGACCTGAAAAGGGCAACCAGTGAAGCACAAACACCATTGTAAACATATTATGTTTATTTATCTTCCCTTTTGTACTTCAACTATTTTCACATTGTTACAGCACTGTACCTGGCATTATAGAACATTTGAAATGTTTGTATTATTTTAAAACTTTTGTGAGTGTAATATTACTGTTCATTTCTAATTGTTTATTTCACTTTTGTTTTAACTATTTAACTTGCTTTGGCAATCTTAGCATATGTTTCCCAATGTCAATAAAGCCCTTTTAATTGAATTGAGAGGAAGAGATCTGTGTCCCATCAACGTCCTGCAATCAGCACACACCTTGCAGAAAACCACCACCTCACCAACCCATGCACACACACAAACACACGCAACCTATTTGTTACGTTCACCGTTCATGAAATACAAAGCTCCTCTCCCATGTATTTGGTTAATTGTGTGTGTTGAGTATTTTGTTGTTGTTTTAGAGAGGGGGGGTAGTTCCCCCCTCGTTGTGTTAGGCTGCTGACGGTGTCCAGGTGGGCGTTAGGCTGCAGAGCATGGAAACACACATCTGGATGAGATTGAGCGCTCTGTACCCAGATGTGCTCTGACACACACACACACAAAGCTCCCTTTTTGGGCAGTGGAGCAGGGGGGTGACATCAGCTGCCTGTCAGGTGTCTGTATGATGCAAACAGATGTTATTTTGACGAGAGACTGAGAGGCAGGGGAGAGAGACAAAAAACAAAGCAACGACATGTTCTGAACTCAGCCGTGACAATTGTTGAACCATCCGATGGCGTTTAAAGAGTAATCATACACACTGGGATGGATGAACAGGCTCCCTCTCTGCCCTCACGGTAACTGCAGCTCCAGCTGTTGTCTGTGCATAATGTGTTTGTGGTCATGTGTGTGTAATGTATGTTAATGTGTGCCATTTGTGAAATGCACACACTGTTGGACAGACACACCAAAGACGTATTTTTATACAGGTCCTTTCTGTCACGGTTGTGTCTGTACCAATCAAGTTGTTTATCTCTTCACTTGCCAGGTCATCAGAAGGTCAAGTGAGCAGCTGCTGTAGGTACACCATGTTAACTGTAATCCAGGCATTTTTCAAGGAACTTCTGTCACTCCAGTCCAAAGTCCCAGAATCCAACAGAACAGGATAGAGGCTTTCAGATGGGATTTGGTGCCAGTGACACTGATTCCCTCAGTCACAATTAAAAGACTCCAAATCCCTTCTGCCATTTTCCAGCCCACTTACTCTCCTCTCTCCCTGTCTGCAGTCACTGTGCAGCTGTGAAGACAGACCCAGTAGAACAGAGGCAAGTAGAGGAAGGAAGTAGGAGGATGAGGAGGATAGGAACCTCTCCACCCACGGCCTCCCTACCTCTACCTGGCATCAGCCACAGTGTGTAGGTGATAGTCCACATTTGCCCTGACGGGAGAGCCTTTGATTTGACTGAGGGCCTCCTACCTGGGACAGATGAGCTTGCTTAGGGGGATAAACAGCCACCTCCTCCTCCCTCCTACTATGGGGAGAGAGAGGGGGGCAAAGTTAAGATGAAAAAGAGTCCTCTAAACAGGGTTGCTGACATCTCGTCCTTTGTTGTGGATGTGTGTGCATTAATATTGATTTATTTTGACTGCGGGTCTTTGAACATCTTGTTTGGTGTCAGCCCCAGGGAGAGGCCTCCCTCCACACATGCCCAGTCATCTTTAATAACTCCCATCCTTCACACACTGATATTTATATTAGTGTGTTGCTTTACCCCTGCTAACCTTCAAACAGCCCTGGCATTGGATTAGGAGGCCCTGTCTGGCGACTAAGTGGTGCCGTTAGTACACAGTGCCTGGCGAGGCATGCTGGGGGGCTGGGTAGTAAGCTGTGTGTGGATCACTGGTGCAGTCTCATTCTGTGGCCCGTGTGTGGATTCTGCAGACAGAGGTTGCAATATCTCTGCAGAGTGATGGCCTTTGTTCTGTTCTGTCCTCCCCCGCTCCACACTGAAGCTAGTTAGGCTTTAATTATCTCGCCCTGTATCAGTGGGGAATCCCAGCATCATTTGTGAATTCTCGTCACGACGAGGCCCTTTTAAAAGTCTACTGCCCTACACTTACTCACAAACAAATCTCCAAACATACTGTATGTATATTTGATTCCTGCCTCGGAATAATGAATGGGGAAGTTGTTATTTATTTGTTTGTATTTCAATGTGGTGGTAGCAGCAGGTGGTGGGGCTGGTGGGGATACAGGAGGCTGGGGGGCCCATGGCACTTCCTCTCTGTGCAGTCTCTTTCTCTGACCCATGCCCCATCCACAGAGAGGCAACCAGGGACAGAGTGGCATAGTAGTGGCACATACAGGGACAATGAGAACTACGCTACTGTAGAAGTCAATGCGGCATTCTAGCAGAGAGAGGCCCAATGTAGATTGAGGAATTCTGTGAGGATGAGTTCCAGAAGAGTACGAAAGATGCTTTAAGGGAAGGGTGTGGGGGCCCTTAGCACAGCCCTGAGTCTCTCTCTCTTGCTCTCCTCTTTTTCCTCTCTCTTCTCTCTCTCTTGCTCTCCTCTCTCCTCTCTCTCTCTTGCTCTCCTCTCTCTCCTCTCTCCTCTCTCTCTCTTGCTCTCGTCTATCTCCTCTCTCTCCTCTCTCTTCTCTCTCTCCTCTCTCTCTCTTGCTCTCCTCTCTCTCTTGCTCTCCTCTCTCCCCTCTCTCCTCTCTCCTCTCTCTCTCTTGCTCTCGTCTATCTCCTCTCTCTCCTCTCTCTCTCTTGCTCTCCTCTCTCTCCTCTCTCTCCTCTCTCTCTCTGTCTCTCTACAGATGGGCACATTTGCAGGTTCACTTGAACAACTGGAGGTGCATTATTAGCATCCTGCTGCTTCCTCATATTTTTTTCTCCCCCTCCTTGGCGGCCGGATCATTCTCAACCAGCCGACCAAAGACTGGGTTGGTGTTTTAATGAAAAAGGAACAACACAATGGGAAGAGCAGGGCAGCAGGCACACACACGACCCTGGCTGCCGATCCCTAGCTACAAAGTAGAGTGGGATGTCTTTTGCATATCTGTATGATCGCTCAACTCTTCTGCCGCTGGGGTTGTTGTTTGTGATTATTTTCTCTCACAGCTGAGAGAGGGGGGCAGTTGGGCTGGGGGACAGGAAATGAAGTCCCAGGAATCTGCCCTCTCCCTTAGGGAAGAGATGACAATGAGTAATTGTTGTGGAATGGTTCGTGGAGATTGGCTTTTTAGATGCATTTGGGAGTTCTACCGTGGATAAACCCCCCCAGTGCACCCAGGGGCGTAGGATTAGACATTCACATGCATACACACATGTATACAGATGAACAAACACACACACACACAGATATACCACAGCAGGGTAGGATGAGATATTCACACATAAAAGACCAGACAAGCTCAAACGTGGACGCACACACCCCAGTACACACACACATACAGTGACATTGTTGGCTGTGTTGTGTGCTCTGTTGTGTTGAAGGCCCTGTCAGTACATGGAAACATTATATCAGATCAAGCCGTCCTGCCTGTCTTCAGTGTAATGATGGTCAACCACCACTGTGTTAATGATCAACGGTGTTCCAACACAGAGTCTCCTCTCACGTCCTTCCCCTGGTCTGTCTCTTTGTGCAAGTGTGTTTGCATTACTGTACTACTACTGACTATCTCTGGCAGCTAGTGAGGGTAGTGGAGCGCCCCTGTGTCTTGTGAAGGTTGATGACCAGTCTGTGAGGTTGGGTTGTGAGTCCGGCCAGGTGCCTTGCTGCTCCAGCAGCCCACAGCGCCAGGCCTCAGATTCAATAAGGCTCTATCAGACCAGGGCTGTCCAGAAACACAGGCCAGCATCAGCCAGGCAGCACCCTAGACCTCCATTTACAACACACCTAATTACACTATCTTCATTATCTACATGATCTTCAATCACCTCAATTAGCAATCTGGGGGGGGGGGGGTGTATGTATGTGTGTGTGTGTGTGTGTGTGTGTGTGTGTGTGTGTGTGTGTGTGTGTGTGTGTGTGTGTGTGTGTGTTTGCACCTATTAAAAGTTATGTATTGGGCATGGAATAAGTGCTGTGTTTCACCTTGAGATCTGTGGGCAACCGGTTAGGTCAGCGGTTGTATGTTAGGCTGCAGTGCATTTTGCATGACCAATATCAGTGAGCAAAATAACCATACTATTTGGCTTAGTTTACTTGGTTTAGTAATTGTCTTCTTATTACAGGTTATTAGTAATGGCTTTGCAGAGTTCTGGCACAGATCTGTGCTGAAAACCTTGTCCCTCAATCTCAGAAACAGCTGTGTTTGTCAGCAAGGGCCAGAGAAAGCTCCAGTCACACAGATCCCGATCAGAAGAACCCATTATTCACACCAGCCTTGATTACAGGTTACAGTCAATTGCTGTTGCCGTGGTGATTAGCCTTAGATACAGAACAGAAGTGCTTGGTAACCTAGTTGGATGGGTGGTGATGATGTATGAGTTGCTCTTGTGGGAATTACCACAGACTCACAATGCCTTCCACTGGAGAGAGTGACAATAGTCGGTTAATGTCAATTAGAACATATGTTCCCACATAGAACCTTTAATTAGGCGTTTTGTAGGGCCTGTGTGTGAGTGTCTCGTAATGTGGCCTATCGGCAACCTTTATGGACAGCACAGGGCCTGCTAATGTGGGCTGTAAGACAGAGGCATATGGAAACATATGGATGGAGTCAGTGAGAGGTAGAGGAGGGAAGATGTAGAGCAACACTTGAAGTAAATGGAGGCCCTGGGAGTGACTGCCACTTATAAAGACTTATCATGTGGTGGTTTTATTGGTGCACTGATTACAGCTATTCCCACATGGGCACTTTAGAGCATTCCATTAACATTCAAAACACAAATACCATGCATACATTATACTCCCTCACACTCTCCCTCTCACAATCCATCTGGTGTGTGTGTGTGTGTGTGTGTGTGTGTGTGTGTGTGTGTGTGTGTGTGTGTGTGTGTGTGTGTGTGTGTGTGTGTGTGTGTGTGTGTGTGTGTGTGTGTGTGTGTGTGTGTGTGTTATTGTGTAAGTTTGGCGTGTGAAAATAACATTTCCATATTTTTACTCTCGCTTTAACCAAGCTCCGAGATATTTATTTTTTGACCCTGAGATTTAAATGCACATATAATTTCCTTTTTGATTTCCTTTGCATATGGCTGTCATTATTATAGAGTGTATTCAAGATGCCAAAACATAAACATCTTGTTTCAATCTGCATATAGGCTGCTAGGTGTAAGCCGAGGACACGCAGCACATGCAAGCTTATGTCGTTGATTATTTCCCATTTCTCTGGTGTTGGCTAGGGGGCCCCTGCCTGTGTCTCTGTGTGCTGCCTCTTTATCTGCGTGTGTGTGGAGGAAATGAGAAGCAGCTCTCCCAGGGAGAGAGGCCTGGATGGACAGCGGGCGGCCAGGGCCAGACAGGGCTGCTGGGCGGGGGCACGGGCCTACTGCCTAACCCTGATTTGGTGGAGCCCAGGTGTTGTGGAGGAGGGAGGAAATGTGATTGGTGGAAGGTGGGGAGTTGTTGTGTGGTAGTTCAGTAGAATAGGACTAGAAGGATTACGGAGAACCTCGTCAGATATAAGGGTGGTCTTTGAGATGAGGGATTCCAGTCCCAGAGGCCTTAGTACCATCAGTGGTGTAAAGTAAAAATACTTTAAAGTACTACTTAAGTAGTTTTTGGGGTATCTGTACTGTACTTTACTATTTATATTTTTGACAACTTTTACTTCAATACATTCCTAAAGACAATATTGTAGTTTTTAGTCCATACATTTTCCCTGGCAACCAAAAGTAATTGTTACATTTTGAATACTTAGCAGGACTGGAAAATTGTGAAATTCACACTTATCAAGAGAACACGTGGTCATCCCTACTGTCTGTGGTCTGGCGGACTCACTAAACACCAATGCACATTTTGTAAATAATGTCTGAGTGGTGGAATGTGCCCCTGGCTATCCGTACATTTTTAAAATAAGAAAATGGCTTTGCTTAATATAAGGATTAATTATTTATTTTTTAATACTTTTACTTCTACTTTTGATACTTACGTATATTTTAGCAATTACATTTACTTTTGATACTTAAGTATATTTAAATCCAAATACTTTTAGATTTTTACTCAAGTAGTATTTTACTGGGTGACTTTCTATTAAGGTATCTATACTTTTACTCAAGTATGACAATTACTTTTTCTACCACTGAGTACCAAGGCTTCATCATGGCTCCTGCAGTTCAGAGTGGCCAATTTAGGCCATTGACCTTGCAGTGTTTCAACAGACCCAATAAGAATGGAGAACCTTGGTAATCAGACCTGAAGAATGGTCAGTGGACACCAGTCCTTAGGTCAAAGCCCACATAAAGTACAGTTGAAGTCGGAAGTTTACATACACCTTAGCCAAATACATTTAAACACAGTTTTTCACAATTCCTGACATTTAATCCTAATAAAAATTCCCTGTCTTAGGTCAGTTAGGATCACCATTTTATTTTAAGAATGTGAAAAGTCAGAATAATGTTAGAGAGAATGATTTATTTCAGCTTTTATGTCTTTCATCACATTCCCAGTGGATCAGAAGTTTACATACACTCAATTAGTATTTGGTAGCATTGCCTTTAAAATGTTTAACTTGGGTCAAACATTTTGGGTAGCCTTCCACAAGCTTCCCACAATAATTTGGATGAGTTTTGGCCCATTCCTCCTGGCAGAGCCTGTGTAACTGAGTCAGGTTTGTAGGCCTCTTTGCTCGCACATGTTTTTTCAGTTCTGCCCACAAATATTCTATAGGACTGAGGTCAGGGCTTTGTGATGGCCACTCAAATACCTTGACTTTGTTGTCCTTAAGCTATTTTGCCACAACTTTGGAAGTATGCTTGGGGTCATTGTCCATTTGGAAGACCCATTTGCGACCAAGCTTTAACTTCCTGACTGATGTCTTGAGATGTTGCTTCAATAAATCCACATAATTATCCTGCCTCATGATTCCATCTATTTTGTGAAGTGCACCAGTCCCTCCTGCAGCAAAGCACCCCCACAACATGATGCTGCCACCCCCGTGCTTCACAATTGGGATGGTGTTCTTCGGCTTGCAAGCCTCCCCCTTTTTCCTCCAAACATAACGATGGTCATTATGGCCAAACAGTTCTATTTTTGTTTCATCAGACCAGAGGACATTTCTCCAAAAGTACAATCTTTGTCCCCATGTGCAGTTGCAAACCGTAGTCTGGCTTTTTTATGGCGGTTTTGGAGCAGTGGCTTCTTCCTTGCTGAGCGGCCTTTCAGGTTATGTCGACTCGTTTTACTGTGGATATAGATACTTTTGTACCTGTTTCCTCCAGAATCTTCACAAGGTCCTTTGCTGTTGTTCTGGGATTGATTTGCACTTTTCGCACCAAAGTACATTCATCTCTAGGAGACAGAACGCGTCTCCTTCCTGAGCGGTATGACGGCTGCGTGGTCCCATGGTGTTTATACTTGCCTACTATTGTTTGTACAGATGAACGTGGTCCCTTCAGGCATTTAAAAATTGCTCCCCAGGATGAAGCAGACTTGTGGAGGTCTACAATTATTTTTCTGAGGTCCTAGCTGATTTCTTTTGATTTTTCCATGTCAAGCAAATAGGCACTGAGTTTGAAGGTAGGCCTTGAATTACATCCACAGGTACACCTCCAATTGACTCAAATGATGTCAATTAGCCTATCAGAAGCTTCTAAAGCCTTGACATTTTCTGGAATTTTCCAAGCTGTTTAAAGGCACAGTCAACTTAGTGTATGTAAACTTCTGACCAACTGGAATT